>NW_024427669.1:0-91683 GCF_017562075.2 Anopheles merus | reverse complement strand
GGGCGATACAGGCGGCTAGTATAGTGCAAAAGACATAAACATAAAGTTTGCCCGCAACGACTGCACAAACAAATAACGATAAAGTTGCACGAAAAACGTATTAAATTGCGCTTTTGACGTGCGAGCGGATTGGGGCATGGAGTTGTCAATTTTTTCCTTGTTCCCGTTTAGCTACTTCAGTGTATAATGTAGCAAAATATACTTTACCAAGCTTTATTTGTTTTTAGTTCAACTATCACACTCTTGCATTAAATGTTCATCATTTAATCAACGCTAAACTCAATTTAAAAGACGAGATTTATCGTCTATCCTCTTTAAAGGCGTCTCCAAAAAACCCAGTTTGAATGCCACACGTGTCGGTGGTCACGGGAACAAACACCGTTTTCGCAGGGAACATAAAAATCTAGCCCAACAGCGAGGTAACCCAATTTAGTTCCGCTCACATTTATTACCCGCCAGAGAGCATCTTTTCATAACAAACCTTCTAGGTAAGTAAGAAAATCTTACACTCCATAAAAAAACTACTCAAAACACAGCACCACACACATACACAATGCTAACGAATCACAGCGAATAATTTACAGCACTGGAAAGAGCTGCCAAGGGAACTTTCCTTGCCATTCCCTTGCTGATGTTCGTAATTCGTCTTCTTCCCCCTCGCCTCTCTCTCTCTCTCCTCTCATCCCCTTTCTATCTCTTGTCCCGTTTTTCATCAACTTTTTTTTCACCAGTTTCCGATATCTCCGGTGGGAGCAATTTCTACACGGCAGCGGATGAAAGACACGAACGTTTCTACAAGGATAACGAGAGGACGACAACACTGGGACGCCTATAACACGCACCAGCCCTGGCGGCGGTTGCTGGTTGGCTAGAGGCTCCGTTACGGCAGGTTTTTATGAGCGGAATTTATGGTCACCCCCCTTCCGCTTTCCTTTTTAGTGAGCTGTTAGTAGAATGTGGAGAGCCGAAAGAAAAACAGAGCTGATTATCACCCTCCGCTCAGTGTCCTTTTGCTCTTTTCGGGTTTGCTTGCCAATGGTGGGAAGAAGGGGTAGTTGTTGTGGTAGTGCTAATTGAACACAAAATCATCAATATTTTGTCTAGCTCTTCCTCCATAGTACAATTCACTTTCATTTGCGGTCATTGGGGACAGTTTGGGATGGAAAACTACTAATAGAACAAAAATTATGGTAAAATTGATATTTTTATAGCAATTCATTTTATGGCAACTGAAATTTGCCGGAGTTTAAACCGCAAATAAGGACTCAACTTCCTCAACTTTCAACTTTTCGAGTCAATAATGACAAAGGGGTAAATAGACTTTGCCATAAAATCTAAGCATAAAAGAAATGATGAAACACGCATCATCATCGTCATTTGTTGACATAAAATGACAGATGATGCTGCTGAGAGTGGAAACACATACCCACACACACATACAAAACAGTGTGTATTCAAAATTCTCGATACACAGTACCGATACAAGCCGGCTAGAAACAGCAACAAGCATGCGCACCACGACGAGGATGCATTTTTTATCTTCCTCCTTCTTTTTAAAAATGTTGACATACGCGATTTGCGGCCAAAATTTCCCCTTACGAAGCCGGTAACCGTTTGGCGGTTATCCTGGTGTCTCATCATCATCATCATCATCGTCAATGTGATTGGTCGCTTCTCTCGCTCACTCACCGGTAGCATGCGTACTTCTTCACCCTCCCCAAAATGCGACCGGTTTTAGTTTCGATTGTTGACAAATATGTAGCCGGTCTATCCGCCTTCACGTGGTGACTCTCGTTTCCTATAAAACATGACATACCATTTTAGATACACCAAGAGAGAGAGAGAGAGAGAGAGAGAGAGAGAGAGAGAGATACTTTTTACTTTCTAATTTGCTTCCTATCGATGGTCACATCCCGGGCCGCGATTCACTTCTTTGCGGTCGTGGTGTACGGTTCTCTCGTACCTGCCTGTAGCACACCATCCCCCACGATCGTGTCTCATCCATTGCATTTCAGTGCAAGTAAAGTAACACGACCGTTCACCGTGTCCGTCATATGTGAATGGCAGTTTTTTTCAGTGTGTTATGGCCGTTGGCTTTGATTTGGAATTGATTTTACGTTCTTACACGGTTTCTGCCACGGTCTAAAAATATTTCACACCCCAATAAACCACCGGCTCTCGTGTGGCATCATACGGGCAGCAAGGCAAGCCGTTTTTCCATACACTGTGTGGTGTGTGTGTGTGTGTGTGTGTGTGTGTGTGTGTGTGTGTGTGTGTACGATCTAAAATATTTATTGCGACTTTTGCATTGACCGGAACCAACGGCATCGACACCGAGGACTGGTTGTGGACTGTTTTCCACCCGGCGGACGGTCAAGACTTTATTGCTCGTGTGCACGCTGTGGAATGAAAACCTAACAAGGGGCATTTAAGGTTTTCAAGAACAGTTTTCAATTTAGCATTTAAAATGAGCTGTTAAAATGTGAGTTTCAACGTGCAATCGCAAAACGACGTTTTTAACTAAAGCACACAGCATTTCTGGAAGTGTGTCAATAGGCCAATGTCGCTACTAAATATTTTACATGCCGCAAAGACGATCAGAGACGTCCAATGAACGATCTAGAAACACGTGTAGGAACTCTATACAAAGAAGCCAAGTAAAGGCGAGGCATGATGAATTTCGGACATCAAAGGTCGAAATAGTCTAATCAGCTGTGGACAAAAAAGTCACATAAAACAGAAGACTGTGATAAGAGCGTTGATTAAAAGCTGAGTTCGTGAACAAACAAAAAATGGAATTCTTCGCTCTTTCAATCAAAAGCTGGAAATAGTAGCAATTCAAACTGCAAACATGCTCTGTCTCCCTTTCCCAAAGCCGTAAAGGATTCTTTCTTGCTCCGCACTGTCATTTTTCATACAGCTCGTCAGATGAAATTATGAAATAATTATCTTCTTGTAGATGGAAAACCAACAGAAAAAAGAGAAAACATGATTCCAACTACCAAACACACGACCGACCAACACCGGTGGCTGCGTAAATGAGTGTAGCAGCAGCTTTTCGTTTGCTTTACGAAATGATTAAACGCCATGTGTCACAAACACACCTCCTCTCTCTTCTTGTCCACCTTTATCGTGAAACAAATGAAATCCAGCACTACACGCTGTTTATACCACCACTAAGAGGGCAACTTTTCTACACCATGGCCGGCGCCGGCGTCGCCGACCGCGTACGGAATTCGTGTCATTTCGCGGCCAACATAAAGCTTAACAACTCTCTCAAAACAAACGGCAAAGGTGACAACGGAGCACAACAACGAGAAGTAAAAAACGGGGACAGCAGGCACACTAGGTATCATCGTCTAACATACTGCCAGCACACACACACACACACACAAGCACGCAGGGAAGGTGTCATATGCTTTAGGGTTGGTTTTAGATTTTCTTTTGGGTTTACTAGGGTTCCTTCTCTCCCCGGTCTGCCGGTTGATGACTAAGGCCACACATTCCGGGAAGAGCACCATTTACCAACACGAGCACGGATGCCACCTACGACAACACGCGTGGCAAGAGTCGGTGGGATGTTACCACCTGCATATTTGTATCAACGATCGCTGTCGCTGTTGGATGACGAACTGCTCTCCCCCTCGTTCGAGTGCACTCGGCTGTTTCGCCGTCCACCAGCACCCTCCGCAAAACTTCCAAACGGATAACCAACAACACTTGGCGAGAGGGTTTTTGTGCACATTTTGCACAACCGACTTGAAAATGAAAACACTAATGTGCGATTTGTGGCTAAGTGTATGTGTGTGCGATGGAACCAAACAGAGCAATGCGAAAAGCGAAAACATTGTTTCGAACTAGCAAGAAACATAAAAATGAGAGTATAGCGTTCGTTGCCGTTGTTTGAAACACACCGGAGTAGATGTGTGTGTAGGTGTCACTCCCTGTTATTGTGTTTCGTTAGCACTGCTAATTTTATTTTTGTTGGCGAAAATTGAACGATGCAACTTGAGAAATCACAAGTCTTCAAGTTAAAATCCAATATCATGATAATTATCACAAACAGACTATCGAACCCTACAAAAGTCTTCAAATCGAGTTCGACAAGTTTCAGTGATAAAGATTTTCTAGATCCTACACCAGGGGTCTCCAAACTACGGCCCTCAATAGCTTGTAATGCGGCCCGCGACGACTTGGTAGTGTTAAAATAAATAGTTTATTTTGTTTACTAATTAATCAAAAAATATTGTTTTTTTACTTTTGAAAGACGAAAATTAAGATTTCATACGACGCTTTCTACGAGAAAAAGCTGTAGACATTTGATATATTCAGTAAGTATTTTCTAATCAAATCATGATTTGAACAATCACTCTTTCTAAAGGTAACGTCAAAACGGCCCTCCACAATGTTATTTGTGACGCAATGCGGCCCACGAACTGAAAAGTTTGGAGGCCCCAGTCTTACACCAAAACACAGAATTCGGTTACATCTTTCCATTTACAATATCGTTGGTTCCAACTTCTGCACTGAACTCGCAATACATCAGTAAACATCACAGAGATATATTCTATCCAGCTACGAATTCTAGTCACTTCACTGTTTTTTTTTTCAAAATCCTCGTGTTCAGATAGCTTAGTCGGATATCTTAGGATTACACACAATTAAGTAAATCATTCTAGGAATTTCACAGTTTTCTTCTAAGTCCTGGTGCCTGGCTATCTTAGTTGGCTATCTTTTTTTTTCAGGAGGAAGGTTAGATGATTATGAACGATCATGTTAGGCATTCTAGGCATTTCACTTTTTGTATAGGTCCTCTAGAATTGTTCGGAATTCAGAAATTTGCAGGTTATTTAACAATAAATATCTTAGCAACATAACAAAACAGAAATTATACTCAAACTTATAGCATTTTCGCAAATCCCCATCTCAAGACTGGCGCATGCTTCTTGGTTCCTGATTCTGAATGGAAATCGCAAACCATCAATAAACATTTTTGGGGCCAACTTAATAATTTTGGTAATTTCATAAATGTCTTAAAGGTCCTCATGACAGGAACTAGGCATCATCAGACATTCGTTGCAGAGATCCAGTCAGGCACGAAAACGAAATGATCTAACAAGAATCAAAGTAGATGACTCCGTAGCTTGCTTCATTCAAAAATCACAAAAAAATGACCATTTTTCTGCTTCCGATGAACTGATAAGCTTCCGGGACTTGCACATACACGATTGGCTGGCTGTGTTCATCGCCTCTTTGCAGCACGTTTCCGCATTGCCCGGCTTGCTTATCAAAATTCGCACTGTTCGCCGTTTGCTTGGTTGCCCTCTCTCGTGCTCAAGCCACACATCCCGACTCCCTTCCTTACACTCATCGACGATTCGTCCCGCAAGTCAAGTCAGCACATTTCACCCCTCCATTGCCGTTTTCTTTTCCACGCTGGAATTTGAAAACACTGTACTACTACACCACGCATCGCCACGCAGCAGCAGCACAACACAACCACACATACTTGCTTTTCCCGTCCCACACACAAAGAGACACACACCGCTGCACGGCTCTATTGGAATGTCGCCGTGTTCGCGCGCACAGTGTGTGTTTAGTTTAGTTTTTTTTTTGCGTGCGCGAGCCAAAGGTTTCTTCCCCTTCCTCGAGAAGAATTGAAAGATGGGGCCAATATAATACCAACCCGAGCGGGAAGATGATAGCAGAGCTGTAATGGTGCAGCATAAACGACTTCGATCACACACCAACAACCAAACGGACAACAACAGAAAAAAAACAGCGGAGAGAGTTCGCCACAGCGCGTCGTTGGGTATTGTGGGGCATCATCTCCACCGGCGGGACACGCATACATGTGGAGAAGGTGTGTGCAAAAAAAATCCAAAAACGGGGACAACATACTTCGAGGCTTGATTGTTATTTCCCCCTTTTCTTTGCTCGCTCTCACGCGCAAATCTCGCGACGTTCTCGCGCCGAGATCGAGTCTAATTTCTTTTGTTTCATCTTCCAACTGGGGAGGGATTATTGTGGTGGTGTGTGAAACTCGAGAGACAAGTCTCCTTTTGCACAACAACGTCATTTGAAAGGCTCTGCGCGCAGCAAGCTCTGTACGATAACTCTTTGGAGCATCCAACCTTCTCGATGCGGTGTGGCTATTTAAAAACAAAAAAAAACTCCCTTTTCTCAGAGATTTTGATGCATCACACACACACACATACACACACACGCGCACATGATTGTGTCTCTTTCGCTCCGTGTCGCAAAGTGAAGGCCCATCCAGAATCGAGGGCTTAAAATGGGAGCCACAATGCATGACACATGACATCAACAGAAGTCCTACAGTGTGCCTCCCTGATACGGCTCAAGCCAAGAGAGATCAAAGCAGCACACGGAGGATGAGAGAAATGGAATGTATTTAGACAAGAAAAAAAGCAAACTCCAACAACACACTCACCATTTCTCTCTCTCTCTCTTTCTCTTTACATTAAACAAAACCTCCCAACGCTGCGGCGAGCGTTTCGCGATCTTGTAACGCGATCGCGCACGCGAATGTATGCGTCAATCTTCAATCATTGTCATGCTCTCTCTCTCCCTCTCGTTGACTCTCTTTCTTTCTCACACATACACACATAGACGTGGCAGTGCAAATGCACGATGATTCCGGACAGTGCTGGTGACGGATGACGCCATCGGCCACCGTTGAACAACCTCTGCCTTACCTCTGTAATCCGCCGATTGGTTGGCCAAGAGCATGGACATGAAAAATACACACACACTCAGACAGACACAGCTGGCTTGCTTCCACGTTTTCTGCGGGTCAAGTGCTGTCCTCTGCTTCTACACGCTTCTCTTTATCAACCCCCTTTTCCCACCCAAAGTGACCACGCATTGTTTATAGTGGACACAACATTCCAATAGTGTGTTTTTTTCTAATGTTTCTAAATTTCCAGCACTCCGGTGCTGGTGAACGGTGGAGAGCATTATCGCTACGCAAGTAATTCGTCTTGAGTAGAAAATGCAGCTGACACACCAACTAAAGGTGTTGGACGCTATCACCAAGAGCATCTTATCTAAACAATGAGAGGTTCTTTTTTATTTACCAAATGAGACTCAATATAGGATTAAAAGTTTTCTCCCAGTTTGCACCGCATTCATTAATTTTGTTTTCAAATTAAATAACACAGTGAGAAAAAAAAGGAAAATCACACCTTATCTCTCTGCAGTGAGAAAATGGATTTCCATTTCATCTAGCAAAGAAAAGATAATTGAAAGCAATAAGCATTAGATAATGTTTTATTTACGAGTTGAGAGCTAGCTTTCCACAGCTTAAATAAAGCTTTTGAGCAACCGGAAGCAGGTAAGCTTTGTGGTGTAGTCGACAGCGTGCATGTTAAAAGTTACCGCTACTAGAACCGACCTAGGCTCTAAACTCAAACGATGATATGATATTTTCACAAATAGATTTTGGAGGCAGTTTTTCCAGCGGTAGAAAGTTAATCGAGAAAATCAAGCAATCAATTATACGTGTAAAAACTACTTCTTATCGTAAGAAGCCAATATAAAACGAAGAGAATCCATCTTGAATCTGCTACACACTCGGTTATACCTAGGTTTATGACCGGATGTAGATAAGCTTCTCAAACTGCTGCAAACATTTATTACTGAAATGCCGATACCCCCGGCCCCATACACACTTGATGTGAAATATTGCACTTATAACTGACCATGGTAACATTACAATTGCACACGAAGCGTAACGGACAGAGATACACAGGCGTGTAACGGACTGTGTAATATGCAAACGCTCGGTGATGTTTTCCCCCTCTCCTATTTCCTATCTACCCTTGCTTGCCTAGATGACATATAGATTAATAGAAGAATTGTGTCTGAATGACTAACGAGAGACGATTTTCAGATAGATGGGCACGACGACGACGACGTCGACGGCGATGGTGTGTTGCAATCTGTTGAGAAGAATTAAACGCTCCACATCCCAACGCGATCGTGTCACCGTTGACAATGTGTGTAACCCGCGGCTCCATCTTGGAAGATGATTATGTCACTTGGCTTGGTGTCGCCGACAACGGCGTATCCAATTGCCCCCGTTTAGATGATGAGCAGTGCTTACCGTTTTTTCCCCTTTTATCTGATACTAAGAACCATGCTGCTGGATATTCCGTTGTTTAGTATTGGGTGAAGTGGGTTTTTAAACATCTTCCCTTTGTTATTTGCTTATTTATTTGCTCTTCCCAGAGTTACATTTGATTATGCTTTTTTTGTTTCACATGGTTTGTGCCTGCTTGGAATTTTATATCTCCTCGAGGTCTGAATCCAAGTAAAAGACATTATGACTCATATAGAAATTCATGGGTGACATAATCTCTTTATAAACATCTGCTTTAAGAGAATAATGGTAGTTACATTTTAACATCTAAAATTGATTTAAAAATGTTAATTATTAGTTATTTAGCGCACCAAGGCATATTCATGCTGTAGGCTGGGTATGATACACCGAAAATTCTTAGTATGTCTAAAGGCCGGCTACATTGATCGTACTCCGCAGTGTAATTTCGATTTTCACTAGCGCATCTGGCGGCGGCTGACCGAAGCATTTTGCCAAACAATTTGGGACTGCTCCAGAAAATACGTTATTTTTCCATGTTTTTCACTTAAATCGGAGAAAAGTTTCGTAAAACGTAGATACACATGTTTTGCACGCATTGCATCCATTTTTGCAATGGAAAGCGATGGAAAATCACTTAAATTTGAGATCCGGCACGACCATTCCCCCGACGACCAAAAAAAGCTTCCACCAGCCGCCGCCAGATGCGCTAGTGAAAATCAAAATTACACTACGGAGTACGATCAATGTAGCCCGGCCTTAATGTGTTAACTTTTGTTACTATGGTGCCAATTGCCAAGATTTCAGCAATGTCCTTAAGGTTGAAGTTGAATATCCCAACATTGGACACAACAAAATTGGAACATTGCAGCATTTAATCATTATTTTAAGGTCTACTGCATTCTCTTAGAACCCTTTTTTACACTCCGAAAAAAAAATGAAATCGATCGACTCCCTCGCCACCTTTTAATATAACACACGCACACACAGAGTAATTGATGCGAGATATTTGACCCATAATGAACCTCATTTGAAGCGGAAGGAAGCGAGCATAAAATATCCCTCCACTATACACCTCAGGGTGTTCTCGCCCACTCCCTCTACCGTCTCTTTATATTGCTTTCCCTTTTCGCGATAGGGAACCGTGCACAGACCTCGGTCGGCGAACTGGGTGTGGTTGAGAGATAATGGCATGTGCTGCTGCTGCTGCTGCTGCTGCTGCCGTTGTGCGATGTTTTCCCAGAAACAAACGTCCATCGTCCTACATCGATACACTCATACACACCTAACGAACTTCCCTTTTCCACGTGGTTGGCGAGGGCCACCTGCTTTTCCACCCTCTTCAACCACTGAACCAAGGCAAAGTTGGAAATGGGGCACCCGCACTATCTAGCCCACCATTTGTCACTCCAGGAGAATGGCCCGTTTTTCGGCTATTACTGGTGCCTGCATTTTTTGTTTGTTTTTGGTTTGGTTTGCACGGGAGGGGGATTAGAGAGTGGGTGTCCAATGGCTCAATATATATATTCGGACGGTTCGATGGGCACCTGTACTAGGCGTTAGGGCCAAAATTAGGCTCACGGCGGTGCCATACGTTACGATGGACGCACACGCACCCGTAGGTTGCCAGGCAAGGTTACTCTTTGCGTCTAGTATCCGACGGTAGATATTGGAGATTGGAGAATCGAAAATTTTGTAGAGAGAAGGAAAGCCAAACGGGACAATTGTTACTTGCTTTTACAGTAATAAAAAGGAATTTAATGTGAAACAATTGTTTCAATTCTAGTGCGTCACATTGATATCAAAGCGTTTCATACTGTTTTCACACCTTCATGCAGTGCTGACACCTTCATCACTGCTAGTGCAAAGTATTAGCACCACATTATGGTGTCCTTTGGCGTGCTTGAGCGATGGCGTGAGCTTGTGCAAAACAACAAATATATGCTTACAGGGGACCTTGGTGTGATTGCTGGCTGTATTTCAATCAGTGCTGCCTGGCATGATTCATCATCTGGCCGCAAGCCTCAATCAATTCCTTCATTAAATGCACCCACCCCAAGTGTCTCCAATGCATACGGGCAACGGTATAGCGGAGTACAATATGACACCACAATAGAATGAGGAAGAGAAACTTAGACCACCGCACATCAACACACATCAGCACACATCGAAGTGCCGATTGTGACCTTATTTTGCATTCCTTTTTTGCTGGGTCGGTTGCTGGGTTAGGGCAAGAGAGTGTCGACAAAGAGGGGCTGGCAGTTTCTTTGTGCCTTGCCGCACAAGCCGCTGCGCGACGGGCACACTACTGGTGACGGTGGTGTGCGGCTGGAGAGGAACTTTAAAAACAATAACATAACTCATTTGCCGACACACTGCCGACGAATGGTGAGCACAGTAAGGGGCACCCCACACACGTGTAATTGGCATTGGAGGAGTGTTGAAACTGACCACGCGTTCCAACGTTCTAGATCGGAATGATAAGGAGAAGCTTATAGCCCTTCCCCAGACACTTACTGCTTGGGGCTGCAATTTTTAATACAAATATATAGTTCCAAATGGTTCCAAACAATGAGATAAACGTTGTGTAATGTAATGTTCAACAAATGTCTTCAATCACTATTTATTCCATCGAAGTTACAGCCTCTCTTGGTGCTTTTGGAAAAGCTACAAGCTTCGCTTTAAGACGTCAGCTGTTTGGAGACCGAACAAGGTGCGACCTGCCCCCTTCGTTTTTTATTACCATATTGCTAATTAATCTTCCATGTAACTTCCAGCAGCCACTGTAAGCTTACCGTTTCTACCCTACTTACCCTTTTCCAACACACCAGACACACAATCGATTAACACACCATGAACAAGGCAAGCAGAACCGGGCGCGCGCGATCATAATTGCCACTCTACTCTATCTCTCCCTTGCTCTCTTTTTCTCTCTCTCTCTCTCTCTCTCTCTCCCAGCCTCTATCGTCCGAGGGATCGTGTTCGGTGATGCATTTGTTTAACGTTTGCTCACGTTTTGCGCGGAATCACCAGTCCGCGAAATGGACCGTTCGTCGTCAGGCGTACATAACTTGCGTCTTCTTCTCAGCTCAGCGAAATGTCGCCACGCACACGTACGTCCATGGGGGAGCCCCCACATTCCGACCAACAGTGCTCAGTAATATCTGAACGAATCAGAGCCTCGCGGAGCGGAAGTGTCGCTGTAACTCGAATCGGTTGGTGCTGCTTTTCCTGCGCCAAAAGACAAGACAAGAATCTGATGACTCGGGCAAACAACAGGCACCGGCGGCAGTGATCGAATGTTTAATTCACAGCGAAAAAATTGGCTTGTTTGCACAAAAAGGGGTTGGGTGCCGTTGAACACATACTACCGAATAAATATTTGCACTTGCACCAGCTTCCTTCTTTCCGGTTGGGGCAATTCCAGAGCGCACAATGAAGAATTATGCATTTTTGATCGGCATAAAATAGCTCCCTAGGCCACATATTGGTGTGTGCTTAGTACACAGATTTTTCAGGCATTTTCTTGTCATTATGCTACAGTTTTTGGGATCGTTTTCTCCTTTTTTTTAAATGGAAATAAATACTACGTGTAAGTGAAAAAGAAATTTTACACTTTTTGGCTGACAATTCTTTAAAAAAAAATGCGCAAGTATTATGTTTTATCTACCATACTTGGGGGTTATTGTATTCTCTCGAATGAATAGATATTGTTTTCGAACTAAATAAATGCTTCACATGAAATGTTGTAGTCATTTTACAATAAATTTACACAAGCGACCGAGGTAAAATAATTATGCAATATGTAAGATCAGCTTTTATTTTCCTGAAAATGGAGTTTATCCAATAACCTATCGTTTTAAAACATTTTCACTCAGCCTCTAATCGTAGAGAAACTGAAGTGCGCTTTCGACATGAAAGCTCCAATCCATTAGGAAGGAAAAATTAGGTTAAGAATACAGCAGCAGACACATTAAAACCCTTTTCCAATAACGTACAGGCACACCAAACAACGTGAAGTCATAGTCCTAGAGGATTTTTATTTGCTTTTCGAACTTTCCAGCAAACATGACACAAATCGCCTCAAACTGAGCGGATGATCTCAGAGACAGAGTGAAACGGTGAGGCCACTACTACACACAATAAATCTTTACATTATATCACCATTCTTGAATTGTTCACCTTTTTGTTGTGAAGAAGAAAACAGAAAAAAAGTGCGTGATGGGAGCTGAGCGATAGTGCGCGCGATCCGATTTGGTGGTCATTTTTTTATTGACATAAACGCTGCTGCTTTTTGCGGTCAACCGATCTTGACACAGCGATTTGTGTGACTCATAGCGTGATGGTGGATTGGCTCTTTCCGCAAAAGAAACACACACAGCTCGAATCAATACACATTTTCGAATTAATGTTTTTTAGAGAATCTTTAAAGCTCCCCTTGCAAGAGCCTTCGAGATTTTGAAGAATTTGCCATACCGGGTAAGAGGTTAATCCACTCTATTGCTTTGCAACACACTTTACCCTCGGATGACTCGTTTTGAGCCCCCACGTTACTCACATTTTAGTTGCGTAAAAGGCGCAAGAATGTAAAATTAAACAGAAACAAGGTGTGATAACTACGCACACCAACGGTGAGTGAGCGAACGCACCATCGTCATCATTACTATCGCCATCAAAAAGCTCAGATTTTAATCGCTCCCGTTAGGGGTATCGTTACGAAACGGTCCGAGCAGGCCACTCTGCGGGGCTGTGTTGATGGTGGCCTTATCGGTGGCGATTGTAACGGACAATGGTTGTTTGTGGATTTGGAGGGAGGAGCATGGTGTAAAAAAAAAACTATAACAAGCAATGCGTAAGGGTTTTACATAAGGTATTATCTTATCGTGTACTGTGCCGAACGAGCGAGCGCCTGCACAATGCCTATTTGTCGATTGATCAACATCAATTTCACAAGTTTACCATTTCATGACGCCGTTTGAGTTTTTTTTTTGTATTTGCAACTACTACAGAGGATAGGGACAGTACAAGTTTAAATTTATTAGAAGAGTAGAGAAGTTTTAGATGGGTTTGAATTGAAGATCGGAACACCTCACAATATATTGAATAGAGCTTTAGATGCACAGCTCAGACATTGAGTTGTGAGAACTTATGAAAATCAACGAGTTTGTGGATCCTCGAAATTCATCTATGTGCAAAAGTCTTCAAACAGGAATTTGAACAGAAATGACATTGATATCAATCTTAATACAATAGATGTTCAGGACATGTGAAGCTCCTTTACTCTGAAACTTGCAGAGATTTACAGCTCTTAGAACATCGAGACAAGTTTGCCGACGTATCCAGAAATTGGTAGTTGATGAACCTATGAAATTCTGCTAAAAGGTAATGCAATGGCTCAAAGTTCTCATACATATTCAAAGACAATCTGGAACCTAAATATATTAATCCCTGGATCATGTTTAAGAGGGTACCAAAGCAATTATTATGGGTGTTAAAGCAATTCTAGGTACTTGCGCATTTAAAGAGTACCTGAGACCTCAAGATCATTGCCTGGATCTTAATCCAAGGTCTAGAATTGATTCTTATCAATGCGCGAATTCGGTTCCATGTATATGAGAGAGCAATGGCGTAATTCTGATACAGTAGATATTCAGGACATTAGGATCTCTACTATGCTCAGTTGACTCTGACAATTTCGGAACATCAAAACATATTGGACGAAGTTTCCAGTATCCCCAATTTAAGATCTCTTCTTCGACACGCGAATACAATGACAGTAGCAGATACCATGTACTAGTCCAGCTTCGTATGTTGTGCTATTTCTTCTAAAAAGCTCTCACTGACCTTGCTCGTTTTGTTAACTGAAGAAGTTGATGGATTGAAATGCTGAGCTTATCATCCTAAATAACTACTACACTATTAGCAACAGTAAAGAAATACATTATCTACGTAAGAAAAGTGCTTTTGTGCTAAAGTGCCTTAAAGCTGAAGAGGGCCAATGGCCAAAGTCCAAAAGAATGTTAACAGAGGGACGGGATAGGATATCAAAGCAATACAAACAAAACATGTACCTTTCAGGCGGTCCAGCGTTGGATGACAGATTGTTCTCCATGAAGCCTGCGCTCGCGGAAGACGCACCAATCCACACGGAGTTCGCACGGATTGTGTGGGCCCTTACGGGGTATGTTGACTCCCTTAATCTCACTCGCTTCCTCTGTTTCCCTCCGGTATAATCTCTAATTTCCGGTGTTGCTTTGCTTTGCTTTGGTTTTGTCAGTTCCTTTGGGGAAGAAGTTCGTGTTCCTTCCCTTCCTGACAAAAACACTCCCACCGAAAGGGCGGGGTGAAAGAGTTGGCTGGGGCGGCTTGCCTACCCAAGCGTACTCATGCGTCGTTTCGCGCGCGACACACACTCCCCGCCACTTCCACACATTCATGCACTGTTCCTCCCCGTCCGTCACTGTGTGGCATTCGCTGGCAACACTGGTTGAAACGGGAGGGGAAACAAAACCACCCCCTGCTTCATATGCGGGCGGTAGTCACTCATTCACGCACTTTACTGTACTGTACGATTTGCTCAAAGACACACACACACACTGACACAAACACCTGGATACCTGCAACAATTGGGAGGACACAAGAGAAATATTAGGATTACGCATACTTGGGTAAGAAATTAACATTTAAACACATTGATCATTCATGTTTTCGTGCTTCTCTTTTTGTCACTTCCGATCGCTCTTCCATCTGTCACTTTTGACAGTCACTGTCACACAAACCGGTGCACAAACACACATTGGAGGGAATTTCTTCTCCATCATAGGAAGAAGAGGCGACAGCACACACACACACACCCTCCAGCGCCTACTTCGATCTGCACACAAATACACACGGGGAACACTCAGACACGATCGGTGGTCGTCGGGGGGCTGTCTAATTTCACCTCCAGGGGCCACAGCTACTTTCGATTTCTCACCAGCACCATTCGACAGATTTCCATCTTAATCACATTTAATTTTTCACACTCACAGGGAAGGGGGGGGGGTGAAGCATGGGATGTTTTTCCCCTGGGAGAAAGAAGGAAAGGGAGGGTGAAAAACAAATACGCCTTTTCACTATCAGTACACACACACACCGACACATACAGTTTTAAGCGAAAACGTACAACACAACGCAACAATTTTGTTTTAATGGAAAACGTTCGCTGAGATGAGGTGGTGAAAAAGTGGGTGAGGAAAAGGAGGGGGTGAGGTTGTATCACTTTCCATTGCATTCGGGTGTAGTGGGGGGAGAGGCAGTAAAAAACGTTTGCCTCGCAGCACGCACGCACGCACTTTTCCAGCCTCGTTTCCCTCAAAGTCTCTCTCCCTCTCTCTCTCTGTCTATCTGTCAGCCTCTATTGATGTTGTTGCAAATATGCGGCGCACAAAACCAACCCCCCCCCCCCTCATCCCTCCTTCCCTTGCCATCTACGGCTTTGAATTTGCACCCGATTGGCAGCAAACCACTCCCTCCCTCCGTCACTCCTTCCCGGTGATGGGAGTTCAAACTCATATGCACACAATTGCCCGGCTGATGCTCTGGGCCTGCAAAAAGGAGGTGAAGACCCACAGATGACCCTGGGCGGTGATGTGTGTGTGTGTGGTATTATTTCTTTTCACCGAGGAGGTGTAGTTTTTTGCGGTTTGTGCAGTTTTTTTTCGCTGTTGTTTGCGCTTTATCTCAAGCCTACTACTAGACTTTCACCTTTGGCGTCATCAGCATTATCATCGTCATCGTCGTCGTTGTGTCTTGGGCGACGGTATATGATAGTGGATTCGGACCCAAATGGACAAGGGAAAGAGAGAGACAAGGAGAGAGATTGCGGGGAAAGACGCAGACAAGCAGGAACAGAGATTAGAAGAAGCAATTATTTTCACAAATGGTCGACGACGATGACCTCTCCGCTGCTGCTGATGATGACCGGTTGATCCGAACCGAGGGGCCATCTAATCTAATTTAATGTTTTTTTTTACTCCCGCGTGCCCAACCCCACCCCGCTTCAAGGTTTCTAATACACTATCAATCGAAAAGGAGAGACTGCTCGGGCGGTGGGGGGGAAGGGGCTATTAATTGCCACCCGTGCTGCTCTTCCGTCCCACTCATCCCACTCAAGCTCACCCTCACTTCATTTCACCACAGCGCGCGATCACTGTGATGACGTCTGATGAATGCTTTTTTTGTATAATTTTAACCACCAAAAAAAACCCTCTTTCGGTGGTCGGTGAGGGTGTTATTAATTATTTTTGCTTTGGAAGCAACTTTTCCATAAAAAACAGGAAAAAAAGTTAATATACGCAACAACCAACCAATGGCGCCGGTCACCAGTGAGGGTGAAAATTATGTGTGAATGAAAGCGTTTGCATTTGCATTTGCAGGTGAAGTAGAGATTATCGCATTTGCGTCGGTAATTTGGTATAATATTAATAACCTGCCCATAATAACGCACTCAGCGCTACTGCTGCTAAAGGTGTTCGCTTTAAGTGGGTCTTTTTGTAGCTCTATATGCATGTTTACTGAGGTATTAGGGCGAGAAATTGTTTGATGGAGATTTATTTGCTTATTACAAAGGCACAAAGGGAAAGAGGTGTATCCATAAAAATGGAATAAAAATAATTTAAGTAATTATCTTAATGAAGAAGTCGTTTAAAATGCTTCAGTGCAAAAATTCATTCAGAAGAATATCAAAATACTGAATTTAAAGAGTCGCCACCGTGGGGACAGAAGATATAAAGGTTCAATTAACACACCCAACGTGATGATTGCCTCGTGGTACCACGATAAGTGTCAAGTGTAATACGGTCCCAGCAGTGAGATCGAATCCTGGTGTGTGTGTTTTAGTAGCAGCACCAATTCCAAACGAAAAAAATTTACAGAATACATCCATCATTGAACAATGCAAATAGAGCCTTTTGGTGCAATAGGTATAACAATGATTTTAGATTTTATATTTGTCTTTAACAAAATTCAAAAATGTATTTTAACAAAATCAACAATTCTAAAATACATTTTTAGGATTTCAATTACACTGCCAAATGACATTGAAACAAAAATGCATTAATGTAGATCCTTTCGGACCCTTTTTTATACTTCTTTCAAACTTATGAGACGTATTAAATCTTCGCAATTAGTTACATCCAAAAACCCTCACATAACATAACAACTCAAGGCTGTGTAATGAAGTGTCTGTAATCTGCTGTAAAGCAGACATTTTCTATCGGTCTATTCTTTCTATCTTTTTGTTCCCGTTCGTTTAGACTGTAAAACCGTAATCTATCTCGCTTAAAATATGTTCAACCATTTAGCCCACATATGCATATTTTAAGGCAATTGCTTAGGGCACAGTTTCCTATTCCACATCCCAACCGCCACCCGCTGCGGGGGCAAGGGATCGTGTTCTGGGTGGCACGGCATGGCTGCAGCATATGTATCTCGAGGTTTTTTTCCCCCGGGGTCCCGGGGTGCTAAATTCGTATCCAATTTGCATACACGATCTTTGTCGTGCTAGGGCCGGAAGGAACGCACACAGTGGTGTGTGTGTATGTGTGGTATGTCTTTCCAGTGTGTCTTGTTTGCTGTGCGTGCTGTGCAGTCATAGTGTGAGGAGAAACATTATTTTAAAGACTACAAAAACGATCGTTCGCAAATAACATCAAAAAATATAACAAAAAAACATGAGAAGCTATTATTTTGCTTTCCACGTCAAGGACAAACCTCACAAACGATTGAGATTCAATTAGAAAGATTAAAGATCGTGCGAAAAAATGCACAACAGCACAACAAAACAGCTACCATATGCACCACACACACTCACACACATACAGACAAGCAGACGGTGCATAACAAAGTCCACCAGTTCGGTCCAGCAGTCACTTTATAGCCCTTTTGTGCTTGCTTGCTGGTGTGCGCCACCAGGAAGGAAGGGCTGAAAGCCGGAGAATAGAACTGCGCGCTAGATTGTGCAGCAACCGTGCTACACACACAGCCAAACATGGGCCTTTACGCAAAACAAACACAACGACACAACACCATGGAGAGGGAAACATGGACATGATCGGCGGGTTGTTTTAAATGTAATAAAAAAGGAGAATTAACCGTAGTAGCACACAATATCAAATACGATTCGCGAATCAGACAAAGAGAAGCAATTTTATGTGTTAATAGTTTGGTGTTTTTTATGCATATTCGAATAAGTAAATATTAGGTCATATAAAAAGAAAATAGCACACCACCAAGCACCACGCGAGATAATGCCCAGCGCGTTTGAGGGCTGATAAAACGCTCAAAGTGAATCATTCCCCATGCATCGGTTGCTTCTGTTTGTTTCCATTAACTTATGTTCTGTTCGAAGTTTTGTGAATTGTAATAATGTGTTTATATTGGTCTCTTTTTATAATTATGGTTATGTTTTCCATTCAAGTAAATTTAACTAGTAACAACAGAATAATTTAAAATTCATCATTCGATTATTCTTCATATTTTGGTAGCAATTTTACTATCGTGGTTTAATTTGTTTCAATAGTTTTGATTCGTCCAATCGAAGGAAAAAAATTTAAATATGGTTTAATTGATCAGTCGTCTCAAAGAATACTAGTTTAAAACAAGTAACTAAAAATATTCAAAAAGCTGTAACTATCCTTAGAGCACCTGGAGTCTTTCTGCATGCATTTTAGGTTTCTCAGTACAATTCATATGAATGTTGCACTCTTCTCAATGTCCCAAAGATAAAATCTTACTAAAATTACCGAAATGTTGCACAACAAAAAAATTAAAATAAAAAATACCTTATTCAAATACGTAAATCAGATCAAACAAAAACAAACAAAAACCTACGATCAAATGAAGACCAATCGATGCTAGGCGACAATAATACGTAATTTGATGGCAGTAAGTCAAACCACCAGTAAGCCATCCCAAGTATAGTAAGTAATTGAACTTGAACTTAAAAAAATAAACTGATCGTGATTTAAGGTTAACGTGATTTTAATCGATCAAACATTGAACTGAAAAACATTTTGCGTCGAACGAGTGTTTCGGGCTACTGGCTGGCAGGAAGTTTGTCTTTCCATCGATTCGCGCGCAAGTACGATGATCTAAACATTTCTGAAACATAAACCAGCAGCCACAGCCAGGCCAGGCCAGCCAGCATTACGCGCTGGTTGGAATCTTAAACACATCACGCAGATGGAAGCAGCAGCAACAAAAAAACATACAATCATCAAACATCAATGAGAACATCGTGTGACCGTGTGCTAGTGTGTGATTGTGTGGGTGAGTTCACTACACTAAGCTCGACACACACACACACACACACACACACACACATTGCCCTTCCGAAGCTGGGAAGATGTGGTGGTAGTAGTAGTAAAAACGACTCCATCCACTTTCGCAAACGGGGATTAGTGTGTAAACCCCTCTAACAAGCATCATAAACGCAGTTTGATCGATTCATGATCGAAATCGGTTGCCAAAATGTCAAACACCCCTACGGTGGTGATAGGAACGGGAAAGAGGACACGGTTTCTCCAATTCCAACTGTCTCCATGTTTGCGTATACGGGCGCGTGCGTGTGTGTGTGTGTGTTGATAGCTCCACACAAGGGCGGCCTGCTGACGATGATGATGATGATGATGATGATGATGGTCAACAGTACTCGACAGAACGCGCGCACACACAACCAAACCGCGTTGGTGGCGTTGGAGAATGTGTGTGTGTGAGAGAGAAAGAGATGCTAAACCGTGCAGTATAAGCTAAAACAGAGCAACAAATACCAGCAGCAGCATTCCCACACGTCTTATCCCACACACTCAAGGAAACAAACAACCACACACACACACACACACACACACACCACAGCATTGCGCACATGAAACTCCACAATAGATGGCGGCTAATACACTGCACGCATACAGACACTATACACACAACGCAGCAACGCAACGTTTCCATCGTCATGGGACATCACACGCTCGCGCGCTCGCTCTCTTTCTCGCTAGGTGCTTGCGCTCACTGTCTCGCTCAAGCTCCCACACAAGGCGACGAAATCCAAGCTGCTGCTGCTGCTGCTGCTGCTTTCTACGCTACCGATCACGGGAAGACATTTTAATTGAAGTGTTTTTTTTTTTTGTAAAAACCTGTCTCTCCTTTTATCACTCACTAACTACTGGAAGACCCGCTTTTAGTGTCACAAAAGGTTTTTTTTTATATTTCAAGCACAGAATCCATTCCCGTTCAAGCAAACCCAATGCTTCTATGAAGCTACTAATACACACACAGTCACACATTCACACACCTACGAAAGAGCACACAGAGGCACGTGAGAACTGATTTCACCTTTCGTCGCCCGTGCGCAGTGTCCTGCAACTACTTTCTTGTTCTTTAACACACTCCTCGTTCCCCCTACCACACCACACAAACTACCCCATCCTTCTTTTACCCCTGCCAGCCTTACCCTACAACCCAAAAAAAAGCAAAAACGGGGCTTATTAAATTGTGTAAAACTCAGCCAAGCTCTTCTCATCCTATCACACACACTCCATGTTTTCTCACGCACTGCTGCTCCAGCCAACCGAGTGTGAGAAGAAGCGCGATCCTCACGCCGTTCTACTCACGCCTCACTTGGGCCGATGAGCGAGAGACGATCACCACCGCCACACACACACACACACACACACCCACCACCATCTCTCTTCCACAACCCTTTCCATGGGAGATGGTGAAGAAGATCGCGCAATTATGATCGAACGGAGATTGGCCTCTGAACTTTTGCGTTTAAAATTGCTTCCATCCAAGGAGAGAGAGAGAGAGATGGGAAGCAAGGCAGGCAAACCAAACACTAAAGTAGGGAAAAGAGGTATTAACATTTTCACTCGTTACTCTTTAAATCCTAGAAGGAAAGTTAATAAGAGGGGGGAATAAATAAATTTAAAAAAAAACTTTCTTCATCGTCTCCAACTCGTACACACACACACACACACAACAACGCACAAAGAATGGAGCCACCACTACACCACCACCACACACCATCCATCGGCACAGTACCAGCAATCTGAGAACACTTTCGTAAACACCTTTTTTATTTTCTATTTAATTAATTAACCATAATTTTGTTATTTTGTCAAATTAATGAAATAGATGGAATTTTAATTCACTTTTTTAAGCTGAATGCACTTTTGCAAACATCTCTCTCGCTCTCTCCAGCCAGTAGTAGCAGTAGCAGGACAGACACACAGAGCAGGCACAGACAGCATCGACTGACACACACACCACGGATTGCTTGGATTGGGTTGGTAGGCGTTGCCTTCTTACAGTCGCCGCCGGAATTCACGGTTTTCACGACGAATTGCAGTACGCATACCACGATACACACACACACACGCGACGTTTGCTGCTTCCTGCGTGCCTGCCCCGCCGAAACACGCACACACAGCACGGATTAATGAAAGGGGTAAACGAAGGGAGAGGGAGGGGGTGAAGACCATGCTACGCTACCACGTTCATCATTCATTTGGGGCATACAATACAACACACAAATAAAAAAATAAAACACCGCTTACGGAGAAACTATAAACACACACCTACACAAACACACAGTTACAGACTTAAGGGACTTTTGGGGGAAAACCGTTTTTCCAGCTTCTCGTTTACCTTCCCGTTTTTTCACCCCGCAAGCAACTTTGTGGACACAGCTAACACACCAACAAATCGTTTCACACACGCGCGCGCACACACACACGCGCACACGCCCAACCACGGGGCCACGGAGAACGGAAACGGGATGATGTCAATATTATAAAAGAAACCTTTATACCTTCGCCTCTATCTTTACTCACACAGAAACACATACACACACAAACACGATTGGGGGATATGTGTAAACCAACGAGCACAACGGCAGCAGGCACGCACGCACAAATTGTGTGTATTGGGTGAACAATAGGGGAACAAACAACTGAAACTCGGCGGCAGGGCTGGTGCACGCACGGCTGCGATGCATTCGATCGCAACTCGCTTCGCTCACTGTGTCTGCTTAGTTGTCTCTATGTGTGTACCGTAGAAGATGTGCGTGAAGCAGCCCACTAGCAGCGACAGTGTGTACACGTCCTACCCGCTCGCGTGGTGCTGGGAAAATAACGGCGAGAAAAAGACAGCACCAGCGCCGGGCCCGATTCCGTCGTGCGCTCCGCGTGTTTCTTCTTCTTCTTGTTGGGTTTGCTTTTGCACAAGTCGCTTGCTATGCTACACAGGGAGTGAGAGCGAGAAAGAGAGAAAGAAAGAGAGAGAGAGAAAGAAAGAGAGAGAGAGAAAGATAATGAGAGAGAGAGAGAGAGAAACTGATGGGCAGATGTCGATGGGTTGGTGTTGGTGAACGCCGCCCGATGCCCATGATTGGACAGGTTTCGTTAAATACCCAAGCAGCGGAATTGCTTCACTTGACGAAGATTTACTTTTCAAAGCGAAGATTGTTTAATTTCTGTACCGTGGAGGGTTGTAAAAATTAAATTGAAGCTTTGGCTTTTTTTCTATTGCTAAACTGATGGTTGGAACAACTTTGGACAATAATTCATGAGAATAAAATGTTATATTTTAAATAAATTTTTATAAATTTACTAAAAACTCTCTATTCATATGTGATATATAAACGCCTCATTTTGGTGGCAAACATCAGAAAAAACAACAATGCAACACATTTAATGTAAAATATAATACTATGAAAACGTGTAAAAAATAATAATAAAATAGAATTCTCTTGTTCGGCCCATTTTTCATAGACGACGTTGTGCACTAAGGGTTACACATTCGTAGATTTATTAATTTAAAAAAACACTTCTATTCGATTTTGTATCATTCTTAGCCATTTACAGGTAGTCCCTGAGATACACGATACCTCTTATACCCGTTTTTCTAAATTTGACAGTTCTTTGAGTAAATTGTACTAATTTGACACATCAATTGTCAAATGTCAAAAATTTCCCTTTTGATCGAATGTTAAAAACCATTTCAAAAGGTTTAAAAGGTTTAAATTCAGTCAGAATCAAATCAAATAATTAAATAAGTGGCAAAAACCACCCCCAACTTGCAAAATTACACAAACATTAGTGATATTTAGGCTGGAAATCACGAGATTCGACTTACGCGGTATTTTGTGGCCGTTTTCAGTCCCCATTAACCTTGAGGACCACCTGTGCATGGAATTTACAACACAAACAGACGATACAATTGAACATTTATTGTTTAATCAACTGGAACCCGCGTGCTCGAAAAGGGATCTTTTAATAGGATAAGAACCTCACAATAATCCTTCCGCAAGCGCAACGCAAAACAAAATCCCCGGGATTTTTTTTAAATTTCAAGCTTCCCTCCCCTTACAATCATTTCCCATCGCAAGTCTTGCGGGTAATCTTTCGCCCTATCCAATCGTACTCCTGGCTGTTGTCTAGCTCGGAATCCTCCGAACTGTTGTCCGAGTCGGAATCATCCTCATCGTACGAGCCCATGCCCGGCAGTATCCCGATTACCCGCATGGCCAGGTTCGGGCCCTTCTTTGCAATGCTCGTTGTGGTGGTTGGGCTGGACGTTTCCTTTTCTTCCGGTGCTCCTACACCGTTGGTTGTGGTCGGTGCCGGTACTGGCAGCTTCTCGGCCGGCTCCTCCTTCGGTTCGTTGTCCGGTTCCGCCTTCCGCTTGCGCACCACGCCGGCTAGTATTTGCTTCTGGCTGAGCCGTGTGCTGCTGATCGGTGCTTTGGCGGGTTTCGGTTTCGACACTTGCTGCTGTATTTGCTGAAAAATCGAGGGCAAAGCATATGTTACACTCGAAACTCGGAAATTAAATTATAGCATTGATGCCCTGCTTTACCTCGTCTAACCGTTTTTCCTGCAGCGTGGCAACCTTGGCCCGAAACTCGTTCAGCTCTTTCTGTTCCTCCAGGTGGGCCTGCCGTTCCGCTTGCATTCGATTTTTGTCCACCAAATCTAGAAACTCCACCTCATCGTCGTCTAACCCTTTGATCATGTTCTCTGTAGAAGGAAAAAAATGGATATTCGTTCAAATTGCAGCCCCAATCTCCAATGCCAAACGTGACTTACTGAGTTTGTGCGCTTCCTCGAACTCGCTGTCTTTCTTTTGTTTCTGCTCCTGCAGCCTTTCGTACAGTGACCGCGGGTCATACTCATCCTCGGGAGCCTCTGCCGAATTTGGGGGGAATGGTGCCAAATGAAAATGTAATCCGAACAATCATCCACCACCAACCACAACACATACCTTCGGGCTGATCGGCTGTCCTAACCTTTTCCCATTCCTCTTGCCGTTTGCGACGTGCTTCGGCCAGCTCCGTCTCGGTCACGAATCCACTCGCCATGGTAGAATGCAGGGCAGATGAAAGGGTTTAGGCGAAAAAAACGGTGGAATAAAGCAGCACTAAATCCGGAGCAGCAGAGGGAAAGATGGACAGCAATCGATCGATTTGTTTATGTTTATCCCCAAGCAGCGGAGGACGGGACCCTGATTGACATGCGAAAACGTCAAACAAAGCGTTTCGTCAAACGTCACCAAATCTGCTACTTGGGACGTAAATGTAAACAAACTGAATAAGTTGCTTATCTTTCTACTGCAGGTTCTAGTTTCTGCGGTGATATTGTATTTTTAAGGAGAAAGATTATCATTGATTAGTCGAAACGGTTCCTGTTGTTGCATTCAACACAACATCACAAGACCACCCACCTTTAAACGAACGGTTACGTGGTTGACAAGCCGAGAACGGCATTCCATACCTGTCAGTCAGTGTCGGCTTCAGCCAAAGAGAAAGTTGTTTTGCAAGCCCAGTGCTAGCAAGCCGATTGGCCATTCTCTGCCCAAGTCGCGCTCACAGCACAGCGCATTCCACGCTGGCAACATATTAAGGCGGAAGTATCTGTGGCCGTAGAAAAACGGGAACCATTGTGTTGCCATCAAGCAAACCATGCTCTTCAAGTGAACGTGAACAACGTGGTTTGCCAGACATTTGCGCTTCGTAGTTTGAACCACGTTCTGCTCAACGATGGGTGGTCCGGTGGGTGAGGTGAGTGTAGCCCAGCAGTACGTGGCACCAAATGAAACCAAACATTAGCGAAAGTCACCAGCAACGTGATCCGGTCAAGGTCAAGCGAATAACTTCCCGGTTCAGTGGCCATCATGTTGTGGCTGGGTGCTCTTACTGTTATCTAAACAATGCCAGTTATCTCTAAACAATGCGTCTCATACGTATTTATGTATCTGTGTGTGTCTGTTTTCTCTCTTACTCTTCCCTTTTTTTTAGGAGGAACTGTCCCTGTACGATCCGGCACTGCTGCTCAGCCTAAACTTCTTCGATTCGCCCGCTAACTTTAACCCGCGCATCTCGGCGGCCGCACCGGGCGAAGTTTGGCTGAAGGTGCGACCCCTGCAAACTGGCGATTTCCATCGCGGCTTCCTGCAAATTCTGTCCCAGCTGACGAAAGTGGGCGATGTTTCGCTTACACAATTTCTCAGTAAGTGAAAGGGGGAACAACAGCAGCAGCAGCAGCAGCAGCAACTGTTGTTTCGTGATCATGACATTAAACTGTTTTGCTTCCTTCCTTCCTTTCTCCTTTTTTTGCACAGATCGCTTTGCACAAATGCGTGCCAGCGGCGACTACTACGTAACGGTGATTGTCGACACGCGGTACGACAAAATCATTGGCAGTGCAACGCTGGTGCTCGAGCGGAAGTTTATACACGGCTGTGCAACCCGGGGCCGGCTCGAGGATGTCGTTGTGGACGATACGTACCGTGGCAAGCAGCTGGGAAAATTGTAATTGCGCTTATACAGATGATTAATGTGCTAAGATTAATGTGTGTCTTCTTTCCATTTCAAATCCACAGAATTGTGGTCACGGTCAGCCTGCTGGCCAAGGAGCTCGGCTGCTACAAGATGTCGCTGGACTGCAAGGACAAGCTCATACCTTTCTACAAATCGATCGGCTACACGCTGGAACCGGGCAATGCCAACACGATGAACATCCGGTACGAGGCGACCACGCGAAGCATCGGGCGCAATGCAGCGGCCGCGGGCAACCAGCCCGAAGACACGGAACCATCCTGACAATTAGCCGCCAGTGCTGCTACCCCAAGTAAATCCAAGCTCTAGATTGCACCTGGTCGCGCTTTAGTTAAACATGGTTGTGTGTTTGCTTTGTCTGCACTTTGCCCGGTAGGGTGTGACATGTTTTGCTTTTGTACTTGCAATTGGATTTACTTTCGTACGGAGGGGAAGCGCATCGCTTGCTTGCTTGCTTGATTTAGCGCAAGGTTTTGTTACATTCTTTAAAAAGGATTTTAAAGAAACGTTATTAAAACGCTTTGTGCTGAGCAGCAAGTGCCCCTCGTAGCAGCATCTGGTACATAACACGGATTTGTTTTTAAATTTTTTTTTATCGTCTCATTTTATGTATTCTTTTCGGTGCTTGGGTTTCTGGGTAGTCAAATAAAAAAAGCTTTAAAAGCTGCTTTACACTTATAATTATGTTTGCTTTTACATTGAAGGGAAATGTGTCCAATTTGTTGGTTGTTTGGCTCTCTGATAGATTTCTTAGTAGAGAAAATTCCATTAGAAACTTGGCTTTCTTTCCAGCATATACCAATCATTAATAATATTATTTTCCAAGTTTTTTTAAATTGTTTTTTTTTGTCCATTTGTCTACGTCTTCGTCGTCATATATTTTTCATTCCTTGTCATTTGGTTGAGTTCAACGATGTTAGACAGATCACTGTTATCAATTTGAATTACTTTATGAATGAAGTCTTTATGGATCTTTAAGATCGATTCGCTAGCGAAAAGTGTGATGAAGTTGTTTAATTTTTTGCTAATAGTTTTTCAAAAGTAATCAATTTTGCTCAGACACAATGCTGCGCAATCAAATTTTAAGGATTCCCTCATACTAGTCGTGGAATTGATTCTGAACCCATATTGGTCCACGAACCATTTACGAACCAAAACCGATCCTTGAACTGATCACGAGCCTTTACCGGTCGTAGAACAGATCATTGGAACTGATATTGAACCTATACCTGCCGTCGAACCAATCTCGAACCCATACCAGTCATATAAGAACCAGTTATATAATTGAAACCGAATCCATACTGATTCTGGAACTGTTAACAAACCTATACGCTACTGGAACCGATCGAACAGATCACGAATTCATAGATGTCCTGGAACGGATACTAAACTCATGCCTGTCTTGGAACCAATCACCAAAAAATCCAATCGGCCTTGGAACTGATACTGAATCCACATCGGTATTGAAATAGTCCTCGATTTTATTACTTCCAAGCGTGAACCAGTTTCGATCCTGAAATCGGTACAGTTCGTGTACCGATCCATTTACTGATTCCATAGCAATTTTTCTTCCTCTTGAACTACAAGTTGTAGGGAAGAGAGAGAATTTTCATAATGCGAATAATTGTATCAGAAAAAATAAATATACATATATAGGCAAATATTTATTTAAAAAATTTTTATTTTACCTTTTTTGCCAGTAAAAGTATGCAAAAGAAAGAAAACAAATTCGTTTTTAAATCGATTCATTTTTGCAACCTTTCCCAGATTGTCCGAAACACACTGCGCTATCAAAACAGTAGCAAATTTGTTACTTGGGCGATAGTTGCACAATGTCAACTTGACAGCACACAGCCTGTCTCGCTCTATCAACCCTACAGCATATCGTTCTGCTCGCTCCGACATACGGGCCAGTTCGCCTTGACTGCAACGAAAACAATTCCTCGCGCCTGCCTCTTATTCCTTCCCTTTACTCGTCTCTTCCATCATTCAACACAACCATCCATTCCGTCATTGTGTTGATTGCTCCACTCACAACAGAGTAAAAGTCATCGTCGCGCCGTGGTGCAGCGGAGCAAACGATAGATTTGGTGTTTTTCCCCAGCAAGTGCACCAACAAATTTCCTCCGTGCACTAGTCGCACGGCTCTGTGAAGTACAAATTCAGGTTGTCCCGGCCGCCATGATACTGCAGAATCATCTCGAGCACGGCGTGCGCGTTAAAGTGGGCCAGCACTTCGGAACGGTTCGATACGTGGGCGAGGTAAGCAACAATCCATCCCCCCCGTGCAGTGTGTGAAGCAACACACGGAAAATTTGCAGATGTGTACAAGTTTCCGTTTTTCTCGGTCCATTTTCACCCCAACACAGGTGCCAAACACGGAAGGCGAATGGATTGGCATCGAATGGGACGATCCGGAGCGGGGTAAACACTCGGGCTCGGTCAACGGGGTGCAGTACTTCCAGACGAGGTAGCGTATGGGGCGACGGTGGTGGTGACTCATCGACGTCACCATACTGTAGCCATCGACCCGTAACCATTGGTGACGGGTTGATCAAGCGTAAACATTTGCGACGGTGAACTTGATACAGCGTTTGTTTTTCTCATCCATCTCCCTTATATGGCTCCGGGTTTTTTTTTATGGTCAGATCTCCCAAGGCAGGCTCGATGATCCGCAGCGAGAAGCTCGCCAAATTCCAAACGCTCGAGCAAGCCATCACGGAGAAGTACATCAGCACGGAGGACACGCTGCGGCTCGACTCGGAGATGATCCGGGCGGTGCAGAAGCAACTCCATGCACCGCTGTTCGAGATCGTCGGCATGGAGAAGGTGGGCGGTAAGCAGAGCAATCTGCAGCAGCTGGTTGACGTCTCGGTGCGCTACTGTCCGGTGAATGCGGCCGGCGATCTGAGCAGCTTCGTCAACCTGCAGATGCTGGACGTGTCGTCGACGCTCCTGTGGAACTGGACCGTCGTGGCGAGCATTGCCGAGCAGATACCGACCCTGCAGGAACTAAATCTATCGTGAGTGAAGGAAGCCTTAGCCGTGTAGTGCAATATTAACAAAATTTCGTTTTCGATCGGCCCGCAGGAACAACCGGTTTGTCGATCCGTACGAGGAGCAGATCAGCATGTTGGCGCAGAAGTTTCAAAACATTCGCAAAATCATTCTACGCAGCTGTGCGCTTGGATCGTGGAGTGAGGTCGTACGGCTGGCACGCATGTGGCCCGCGATCGAGTACCTTTCGCTCGAGCAGAACGAGATCGGGTACGTCGAGGACGAGGCACCGTACATTGTAGCGCTCAGCCGGCTGAAGCATCTGGATCTGCAGAACAACTCGGTGTGTGACGTCGAGTCGGTACGCAATCTGGGCAAACTGCCCGCCCTCGAGGAGCTGCTGCTGAACGGGAACGGTATCCGGGAGGTGCGCTTCTCCGAGGACTGTCCGCACAACGAGAAGGTGGACCTGTTTCGGCAGCTGCGCACGATCTATCTGCGGGAAAATCCGCTCCAGGACCAGTGCAGCACGTTCAACGAGCTCGATAAGCTGGCCCGCCTCGAGCACGTCACGCTCGATCCCGATCCGTCCGTCAGCTACGAGGAGACGGTGGCCCGCATCGTCGGCTCGATCGCTGGCCTGTGCATGTTCAACCGGTCCACGATCAGCGAAAAGCTGCGCCGCGACTCCGAGTGCGACATGTGGAAGCTGTACGCGAACCAGTGGGCGGAGGTGCGCAACGATGCGCAGCGGCTGAAGGCGTTCTTCAAATCGCACCGCATGTATCCGCGCGTGATGGAGCGTAAGTGATTTTTGATTTTCCTTTCCTTTTTTATCAACAACCACCGGAAACAATCGATTCACCATTTTTGTTGTTGTTTTGCTTTTCAGGGCTGGGCAGTCCGGAGCAGTTTCTACCCGACACGCGCAAGGTTACGAACATGATCCATCTGCAGCTGCTGAACGAAACGACGGCCGAGCGGCGGGACAAGAAGGTGCCGAAGCGCATCAACCTGCACACGCTGCAGAATCTGATCGTGAAGCTGTTCGGGCTGCCGGACAGTACGTCCTCGCTGCGGCTGTACCTGCTCGACCGGAAGCGGAAGGTGCGCATACCGCTCGAAAACCATGGCAAAAGTTTGGACTTTTACTCGGTGGAGGACAACGATACGATCGTGTTTGAGTAGATTGTCGAATCTGTGTTGTTCTCTCGTGGCGTCTCTGACGCTGCAAACACTCCTTTCTGATAGTCTGTTTTTGATGTACCGTCTTTTTTTTACACATATATGTTATCTTTGCTCGTCACGTTTAAATGCTGTTAAACACACTCACTCACTCAAATTGTGTCCTGCGCTCGTTTGGCAGGATGCGCTTACCGTTTTTAACGTAGAATGCAAACGGTTCTTCTATTCAAACAGCCCTTTTTTTATTTAACTCTAATAAAAATGCGCGCACACACACAGCTGCTTATTCAGTGTGATGTGTAAGTTATGTTTAAAACAGGATCGATAGTACTTATTGTAACGAAACGGGACGAAAGAAACATTGTTTACTTCTTAGTAAATTTGCGTAGCTTGCATAAATCTCTCTCAAATCCAAATGATGGTTTTCAATCATCATATTTTCGATTTTATGGACGCTTTACCATACAAATAATGAAGGAAGTCACTTGATGCTGCAAAAACTGCTCCAAAGGCAGTAACGAAAGATTATGGAATGGCAACAAATAACCTGATACGGTACAATTCTGTTACAGAAAAAGTTAAGGTTTAAAAGATCAATCTTAATCACTCAATCGTTTGTAAATCTGTTTGCACCGGGAGGGAAATTTCTATTTCGTGGTAACGAGTTGTTTGAATGAATTAGTGATAAAGAAAAGCATATGCAATCACGGTTTAAAACCGTCTTATCACCAACAAATCAATTAGCTGCCTAGATCTTTTTCATTGATGAAGATTGATCAAACCGCTGGATGCGGCAAAGTACTAAAATTTCACTCGTAGCGAGATGGTAGTGTCTAAGGAGGTAGTTGAGCTTACTACACGGGGGGATTAATGAGGTACAGCATCGCTACGGATGCGTTGCGGCTTTAAGAAATGTTGCATTCATGCAGAAATTTGTTTGTATAGGGTGGAAAATCCACTATATATTTTGACGAATCATTTTGACAGCACTAGAGCATAGATCATTTCAATAACCAAGAATAGTGAGATCTTTGTGAGATTGCCTTTACTGTATAGACTTTTTTCAAAGAGATTTTGCCTTTAGAGCTGTTGGCGAATTAGTATTTACGAATATTAATCATGATTTTGATGTAATCAGTAATCATTGCATCATGAAAGTCTTTAGCAACAATAATAATAATAAATCTGATAAGTTCTTCGTTCGTTGTTTTTTCTACAAGTTCTTCTACTCTAAGCTAGTTCAATATAAAAGCAAGGCAAGGCTGGCTGTTTCCCAGTATCAGTATGATACTCTGTGTGAACTAGTTATCAACTTAGGTCTTGAGTTTTGTTCGAGATGATCATGTGTACAACTTTGTTATACGTTGCTGTGCTATTGATATTCCATGTGGAAACTGATGCTCAAAACGTTACAGTACCTTCTCGAGATAGAGTTGAACACCGGACAAAGGAAGTCTGGCTGCAACAACTACTGTTACGAACTTACAAGATCAAACAGAAACAGTCCTATATTACTGAGATCATTAACCAAATATTGCAGCAAATGAAACGCAATCAAGAGTCCATCGAAAAGAAATTTACATACAAGGAGAGGCTATCGAAGAGATTACAAATGACCATAAGCCTACTGAGGGATATGATAGGCCAGAATCTTACCGCTCTGGAAATTCAATCAAATCTCGCGAAAAAGAATGTTGAACCAATGATCGACAAGAAGGAGCATTCAGAAGGAATAACATCAACCATCATCCGTAGCATCAGTCATCACAGCGAGGCTTTGGCTCATAAACGTGCCTCGCTGCAGAGTTATTCGTCTACCATCCTGAAGGAAAGACAGTCCCTCGATCACCAGTTATCACACCTGGAGGAGCAGTCAGAAGGGTCAACATCAAGTATCAGCGAAAGCATCAATCATCAGAGTAAATTTTTGGCTCATAACAGCGCCACGCTGAAGAGTCGTTCGTCTACCATCCTGAAGGAAAGACAGTCTCTTGATCACCAGCTATCACACCTGGAGGAGCAGTCAGAAGGAATAACATCAACCATCAGTCATCAGAGTGAGACTTTGGCGCATGACCGTGCCACGCTGCAGAGTTATTCGTCTACCATCCTGAAGGAAAGACAGTCTCTTGATCACCAGCTATCACACCTGGAGTAGCAGTCAGAAGGGTCAACATCAAGTATCAGCGAAAGCATCAATCATCAGAGTAAATCTTTGGCTCATAACAGTGCCACGCTGAAGAGTCGTTCGTCTACCATCCTGAAGGAAAGACAGTCTCTTGATCACCAGCTATCACACCTGGAGGAGCAGTTAGAAAGATCAACATCAACCATCAGTCATCAGAGTGAGACTTTGGCGCATGATCGTGCTACGCTGCAGAGTTATTCGTCTACCGTCTTGAAGGAAAGACAGTCTCTTGATCACCAGCTATCACACCTGGAGTAGCAGTCAGAAGGGTCAACATCAAGCATCAGTCATCAGAGTAAATCTTTGGCTCATAACAGCGCCACGCTGAAGAGTCGTTCGTCTACCATCCTGAAGGAAAGACAGTCTCTTGATCACCAGCTATCACACCTGGAGGAGCAGTCAGAAAGATCAACATCAAGCATCAGTGATCAGAGTGAGACTTTGGCGCATGATCGTGCTACGCTGCAGAGTCATTCGTCTACCGTCCTGAAGGAAAGACAGTCCCTCGATCACCAGCTATCACACCTGGAGGAGCAGTCAGAAGGGTCAACATCAAGCATCAGTCATCAGAGTGAGACTTTGGCGCATGACCGTGCCACGCTGCAGAGTTATTCGTCTACCGTCTTGAAGGAACTAGAGTCTGTAGATCACCACCATTTGTCCCTGAAGTACCATTCAGAAGGGTCAACATCAAGCATCCGCCGACGCGTCAATCTGCAGAGTGAAACTATGACTAAGACACAGGAGAGTCAATCGTCTACCGTAATGAAGGAACGACCGTCCGTCTATCAGCAGCTATCACAGTTGAGAGAACTATCACAAGAGTCAACATCAAGCATCAGTCGAAGTATTTTCCGAAAGAATGAAACTATCGCTCAAAACCTTCCAACGCTACAGAGTCAATCAGTGTCAACCAGCTGAGTGAAATTTTGAATCAAACCCATACAGAGCTACAGGCACAAATGCTGCTATGATATGAAGTGAAGGCCATTGCTAGCGTCACTTTCATGCATTCACCCAAAACAATCTCTATAGGTATGGTCACATCTATCATGCTCAAGAATGATTATTAGCATCCTGAAAATTGTTTACCAACAAAAGAAATAAAAGTCGATTAAAAGAGATTTGAGGGGTTGGAATGGTTGATTTCTCAGACAACGTTTACTATTATCACATGCATGGTAATTTTTTAGCGTTCTCACTGGTCACTACCGCAGTTGTCCATGCAAACACTTGATTAATTAAATTCAATCATTGTTTGGAGAAACGTTAGGGTAAATTGGTATTGAACAATCAAATTTCATCAAATCTTCCAAAAGCAGAAGTAAAAGAAGAAGAAGAAGATGATGATGATGAATAAGTAAGGCAAAAACGTCCTTTCGAGGTTGACACTTACACATTTGATTGTACATTAGTACTATTCAGTTGAATGCGACTTCTTGTAGAAGTGATAGCAATTCTGCAAGGTATACCTTTAAATAAATAAATAAATAAATGTTTATCTATTTATTTAATTTTGTAGATTGTCCGCCTAAGGGTTAACAATTTTTGGCTTAAAAAACTAAGTAGAGGAAGGAATGTCCGGGTTAACGAATTATGGAGTGGGACGGATGATAGTGTTGAGAATGAGGAGCAGAAACGGAAAGGTGGGATATGGTAGTCGAAGAGATCGGAGTGGTCATTTTGGCCGTAACGGGCTCGGCGAAATTCAATGTAGAGGGGAGCTCTGGAGCGTAAGGGCCGAGACGGAACATAAAGCGAGGTATAAGCGACAAGAGTTAGGGGTTATCGCAAGGAGATCCAAATAATTCAAGTTTAAAGGAAGTTGTTTCACGACAAACGAACCAGCACGGGTAAGCCTGGTAATAGAGTATTTTTAACCTTTATCTCTGCGACCGGATACCCGTGTATGATTTTCATTTTCAAACTGATATAACTTTTTATTGAAAAATGGTAGCTACCTTTTCTTTGACGTATCTTTAGGAAACAAAATGTTTATAAAGAGAATAGAATAAACATATTTTGTAAAAAATCCAAAATATATATATATTTTTTTATATTTTTTATATCCCTCATCTGGACGACCGGCATACCCCGAGTATCCTATACATTTTGTATGGGAAGTGATAGCTATTCATTTTAAAGTTCAATAATTTTTAATGTAATGAATATCAAATAAAAAAAATAATGGCATTACTTTAATTTTTTTATTATTAACTTTATTTCATAAAATAAAACATGAAACGTATAAAATACTGCGTATTTTATTTAATTATACATTATGTTCTACTTTTTACTCAAATGTGCTTATCTTCTTATCATATTTCAATTATGAAAAAAATATCAACAGAGAAAGTGTTGTATTGTTTATGTAATTCTTCTTCTTCTTCTTTTTTTTCTCAACAACCGTTGTCGGTCAAGGTCTGCCTGTATTACTTATGGGGTTGGCTTTCAATGATTTTTGGATTACCCCCCCCCCTCCACAGCAGGGTAGTCAGTCCTACATATGGCCGCACGGTATATTTGGGGCTTGAACCCATGACGGGCATGTTGTTAAGTCGTACGAGTTGACGACTGCACCATGAGACCGGCTAGATGTATGTAATGTAATTCTATGTTTATGAAATTGTACATTCTAAGCATATATTTTGTATAGTATTAACTTTAAAACAATATAAGACAATTAAAAAATGAATATTTAATTAAAAATCGCCTGAAATATGAATGGAAAAATGTACTTTCACTGTATTTTACAAAGAACAGCAGAAAAAAACATCCATTTAACAAGCGGATTGTCAAACTAAAAATATATATGTTAAATAGTAAACGAGAATTAAAAACAATCCCATTTCTTCACTTACGTAAATAAGATTAATGTACCTAACCTTTGTAACATTTTTGAAATTTCAACTTTCAATACAACAAAAGTTATTAAAGTTTTAGTTTGAAAAAATAATTACTTCTCTTACAAAATGTATGGCATACATTTGTATGCCGGTCGTAGAGATGAAGGTGTAAATTTGGTCATAGAGACAACGGTTAAATGTTCGCCACCAGCCTTCCTGCTCATAGCTCTCGCAAGTAAGCACACCGAGGACTTACTGACGTGCAGTCAAGGTACAATTTTGTTACATATGGAGTATGGCTTTACGAGATAATTTAATCCATCGCTTAGTAGCTTGATTCGTGCGGGAATTTCCTATTTCTTGTTTACGTGTCGAGCGAAGTTGAGAGATAGTGCTATAGACAAAGGCGCAGAGATATGGGGTAAAGTTTCTTGTACAAGATGGGCGGTACCTTTATAATTTAATTCCTGCATCTGCATGCAACGAGCGGGAATTCCATGCCCGTTGTTGATGATTTAGTGTTGACGAATTTCGATCGCAATAGTGATACGCTTGCAATGTTTAGCACATTTGTTGCCTAAACTGATATTTGATGTAATCAGTGTTATATTTTACTAACTGCTGTAACTAACTGCTTGTTATAAAACCGACTAGCTCTTCTGCCCTTGTTTAAAATTGTAAAGTAATCTACTCCAGACTGGACATCTATAAAAGTAAGCAGCATTAACCGTTGCTCAGTATTATTGGTAGGAACTAGTGAATAGAAACGTTGTGCATTATTTTAGTTTACAATGAACGTGTGCGAAGCTTTATTGTACATGGCGGTTGTAATGATATGTACGCAAGGAACGCAGGTTGTTTGTTACGGAAAATCCGTTAGATATTCGTTTCTGCCAAGTGTTGAGTACCACCTGATAGTATCCAGGTTGGTCAATTTCTATAAAATACTTGAGGTACTAGAATCAGGAATGAAGAAAAGTGTTGCGTTTGAGTCGTGCAAAGAGATTCTATCGAAGCGATCGGGCAAATACCTAATAAAGCCTAGAAAAAACGATGAACCTTTCCTGGGATATTGCCAACAGACTGCTTTCGGAGGAGGATGGTTAGTGTTCCAGCATCGTTACGACGGATCGGTTGACTTTTACCGCAACTGGACCGAGTATCGGAATGGGTTTGGCAGCATGGATGGAGAGTTCTGGCTTGGGTTGGAGCATTTACATCGCATGACATCGGCACGAAAGCACGAGCTGCTGGTAGAGCTAAAAGACTTTGATGGAAACTATAAGTACGCACGGTATGATGAGTTCGCGATCGGGAGTGAGGCTGAACAATATCCGTTGGTGAAGCTGGGATCGTACACGGGAACAGCCGAAGACGCTTTGACTTTCCACAAGGACGATACGTTCTCCACGAAGGATCGGGACAATGATAGCTGGGTCGGTGGAAACTGTGCAACCATTTGGAAGGGAGCATGGTGGTACAACAAATGCGGTCATTCTAATCTTAACGGAGTTTATGTCAATAGTTATAAGAAAGAATCCATGCATTGGTCCCTAAAACATTTTACAGGAATGGCGTACACAAGAATGATGATACGCGAAATTTAGCGACCGGAGCAATGTAATTTGTATCAATAAATGAAATCGAAAAAAAATCGATTGAATTAAACTACGTAATAAGATTTTAATAGTTTTGAGACGTTTAATACAAAGTGTATCAGCAAAAGATGCGAAGCATTTCAGTACCTCGAATCATTTGATTGTTTGGTTGTTTATTGATTATTATCATCCGCCTGACGGTTTAACAACATTCTTATCCTACACGGAAACCTAAGCTATACCTGACGAAAGACCTTAAATAAATTACCACAATGCCTGTACTAGGAAGCGGACAAGGAAGAAGATTGAATAGAATGTAAGATTAGCGAACGGAAGGATAACAAAGAAGAGTTGTAGTCAAATAAGTGCTATAAGCTATTGTAACGACGTAACGCCATAATTAACTCAAGAGTGTTGCTTACTTGGGCGGTCCCGTGGTACAGTCGTCAACTCGAACGACTCAATAACACGCTCGTAATGGGTTCAAGCCCGGAATGGACCCGTCTCCCCGAAGTAAGGACTGACTATCACGCTACGTGGTATTTTGAATAAAGTATTGAAAGCCTGTATAGGCCGGCATGTCCGCGTAGGACGTTTACGCCAAATAGAAGAAAAAGTGTTGCTTACTTAATGTGATTGTTTCACTTCTCATAAACTGGTAACTGCAAGACTTTTGATAGACTTTTAATCGTTAGTGTTAAACTGAGTTGTTACGTTGTATTGTGTGTGGTTTATTATTTGGGAAATTATAAATGATTATTTTACGTTAAAATAGAGCTGGTCCTGATGTACAATCAAGTTGCAAAACTTAACAACATATCTGTCTTGGGATCAGGTCTAGAATGGATCGTCGAAAGCACATATACGCCGTCATTTCCACGTGGGACGTCAAATATCGGAGCACCACCCAATCCAATTATTATTCAGTAAAAAAAAACACACAACGACTACAGTACGATCGCCTAGCCTTGTAGACTGGTGAGGTACAACTTTATTGCATACTACATGTTTTACCCAGTTTCACACGGGATTGCATAACTTTCTCGTTTTACCCATGCACCAGGATAAACGGTCTTGACGGTCAAGGACCCAATTCATTCATTATTTTGATAAAAAAAGAAAAAAATGAAACGCATCAATTCAAGATGGTTCTTTTTCAAAGTTTTTTGTGTTCTTTAGTACTGTTTCTTTTTCATTAACGCATTAAAATATCAATTATAACAATTAAATATGACACGTTAAAAGGTGGTCTGTTCTGTCCGAACGGACAACGATCAAGAACCCTCTAGAAAAAGGAAAGGGAAGGAGCGGAAAAGGGTGTATGGGTAAAAGGAGCTCAAAAAATCATTGTCTATGTGCTAAATTTGGTTCAAACCAACACTGTAGTTATTGCGTGATGCAAAACTGTATATGCGGACAAATACAATACAAAACAACCGCTCATTTTTATTTATAAACGAAGAATAAAAATAAGAAGAAGAAGAAGATGTGATGTAGCATAAAGATCATCGTTCATAAATCTGTTTACATTCCGCGGGAATTTCCTATTCGTTGATGACCTTTCGTCGAATAGACAAATTTAATCATACAAGAGAAAGAAAGAGCGAGAGAGTTTCATTTTCTTTACCTGATGAGCTTTGATTTTAAGAGATTTCGTACTGCTCTTCCATCTACATGAATCGAGTTGGAATTCCCTTCCCTGTGTTGACGATTTAGTATTGACGAACTTCAATCGTAATTATGATACGCTTGCAATCTTGAGTACAGCGGTTGTCTAAACTGGTATTTGATGTAATCAGTAATCAAATTGATAACCTGTTTTATTTTGTTGTTTTGCATAAAGATTATCTAGTTCAGGCACAACTATTATAAATACGAGTGGCGAGAGTCGTTTCTTAGTATCAACTAGTGCTTTGAATGAACAAGTCATCTCAGGTTTAGTGATTAGATCACGATGATCGTTTGTAACACTATTGTATATGTTGTTGTGCTATTGGTATTCACAGTGAAGGCTGATGGTGATGAACAAAACGTTACTATTCCCTCTTTTGCCGACGAGGAGTACCGCACAAAGGAAACCTCGCTGGAACAGTTGCTGTTAAGAACTAACGAGATCGAGCAGAAGCAGTCCGACGTTACTGAGATGATCAACAATATGTTACAGAACATGGAACACATTCGAGAGTCGATTGACGAGAAACTTGCCTTTCAGGCGATCCTATCCGATCGTTTACAGCTGACTATCAGTCAGATGGGGGATATGATAGGCTTGAATCTCACCGCTCTGCAGATTCAGTCCAGTATCGCGATAAAGAAGGTTCAAGAAACAATCAGCCAGAAGATGTTGCACCAGCAGAAGTTATTCGAAGGGTTACCGGCAAGCATCAACCAGCTGAGTGAAACATTGGCTCAAAACCTTACTGCGCTACAGATTCAGTCGTCTACCATAATGAAGGATCGAGAGTCAATCGATCAAAAGCTATCACATCTGGAGAAGCTGTTTGAAGAGTTACCGTCAACCATCAATGGAAGCGTCAACCAATTGAGTAAAACTTTGGATCAAAACTTTACTGCGCTACAGGCACAGGTTAATGCCACCATAAAGCAGGATCGAGAGTCAACCGATCAGATGCTGACTGAGATTAGTGGTGCCATTAAACAACTAGTTAAAACTATAAACCAGAACTACATGACGCTGGAGACTCGGCTGAATAAACTACAGTCTGAACAAAACGCCAGCAAAAAATATGCGCAGATGCAGCTGGAGATACAACAACAAGAATCAAAGACAGATTTAGAAATGTTAGTGCTAAAATCTGGCTTGAATCTTCAAGGTATTTCGTTTCGTTCGTGTTATGAGAATCCATCAAAGCGATCGGGAAAATATGTTATACAGCCAAGTAACAACGATGAGCCATTTCTGGGATATTGCGAGCAGGCTGCTTTCGGAGGAGGTTGGCTAGTGATCCAGTATCGTTGCGATGGATCGGTGGACTTTTTCCGCAACTGGGCCGAGTATCGGCACGGATTTGGCAGCATGGATGGAGAGTTCTGGCTTGGGCTGGAGCATTTGTATCAGTTGACCTCTTTGCGAAAGCACGAACTGCTGGTGGAGCTGAAAGACTTCGATGGAAACTACAAGTACGCGCGGTATAGTGAATTTGCCATCGGCAGTGAGGAAGAGCAATACCCGCTAACGAAGCTGGGATCGTACACGGGAACGGCAGGAGACTCATTGTTGTATCACAAGGGCAAGAAGTTTTCGACGAAGGATCGGGACAATGATCCATGGCAAACTACGGATTGTGCTAACCAGTGTCAAGGAGGATGGTGGTACGGGTTCTGTGCGCATACAAATCTTAACGGAATGCGTATAGATAATGTGACTGAAGAGTCAATGACCTGGTTCCACTACAATAAATCTTGGCAGGGTATGGCACACTCAAGAATGCTCATCCGCGAAACATAGCGATTTATGTACCGGATATTTGCGTACCGTATGCGTTAGTTAATCCACAAGACTTACGACTTGAATAAGCTTGATGTTAAAACGTCTGTTGTTATGTTTTGCGGACAAAATAATTCATTGCGAAAGCTTTGAAATGTGGGGAGGGGGAAGTAGGTGTAAATTATTTGCCAGCCTCGGGGTCTCAACGTCCACCCTTCCGGAGTCCCTTCGAGCTGTCACTCTCTGTCCACTTTTATACACACAACATACTATAGACTACCGATTTACGGGGCCCCAGGCGATCGTCTAGTCCGCCTACCGTTAGATCCTCCTCAGTTAATGATGTATGATCCAATCTACAATTGTGTTCGCAGTTTCCTATAACAACAGTCGAGGTTACATACTAAATATTTTATCTCTCTGGCTTGTATTAACTCTTCTTTCACTTTCACCCTCTCTAATTTGAATCTCCCTCTTATTTGAAAGTCCAATCGGCTCTCCACAATATTTAGGAATAAAAAAATAAAAGGACAGAAGAAAATTTATCGTTAACGAATACAGGATGAGATGTTTGTTCTTTAAAATAAAAAAAAATAAAAAAAATAGGAACAGAGTAACAGTTGCAAAAAAGGGTGTATTTTAGCGAATTTTAAGGAAACCATTGAATGAAAGCGCTTGAAATGAAACTGCGCTGGATGTTTACACATCCCACTTTGCATACATTTTGGGGGACGATTTGGGGCCCCATGTCGAACCTCCGCTTAGGGGCCCGAGATGGATAAATCCACTACTAGCGTCACAGGCAGGCCTTGACCGGAATCGAATGTTCTGCCCAAAAGAAGAAGAAGCTGAAGGTCATTTGAAAAGAATAAAAATTATATTCTAGTAACTAACGTAAAAGACCGTTAGGCCGGTCTCGTAGTACAGTCGTCAACTCGTGCGACTTAACAACATGCCCGTCATGGGTTCAATCCCCAAATGGACCGTGCCGCCATACGTAGGACTGACTATCCTGCTATGGGGGGAAATCAATTAGTCACTGAAAGCCAAACCCACAAGTGGTGCAGGCAGGCCTTGACCGACAACGGTTGTTGAGCCAAAGAAGAAGAAGAAGAACTAACGTAAAAAGTAAGCTAACTAAATCATACGCCATGTCATTATAGCGGTATTATCGAGCTAATTGTGTGTGTTTAGTGTTTTCGAATAAACCTCATTCCACATTTTAGAAGTCCCATTCCACATTTTAGAATTCTTTGGGGGCTTGGTTGTTATGTTTTGATTTGCAAGTGGTATGGGGCAGGGGTGAAAAAAAACTACCTTTTTTAAAAAATAACTGTACTGACCTCTAGCGTGGGAATTTCCAAAAATAAAAATAAAACATCACGAAAAAAAATGAAACCGTTCCATTTGCATCAAGATCGATTTGGTACAGTACTGTGGATCATACTTTTTTTTCTTTTTGTTTCACGTTCACTGTTTCATTTTGTTTGGTAGGTAATGGAAATGTGTTTTTTTTGCTACCATCACTTGCATCACATGCAATACCGATAAGCACTTTTGCTGCCCCACTTGGCCAGTATAAAAGAAAGCTTCATTAATCGTTGCATCGCGGAGTTATTCTATAGACAGTGAAGCAATCGGCGGTTGAGCAAGATGAACGTTTTGAAGGTGATTATACCAGTAATGTGGGTGCTTCTTACATCTACAGTCCAAGGCGACGATCATCATAACGCCACAGATAGGTTCCTCCCAGGGTTTGCATACGAGATGATTGCAAACAAATTGGAGTACCTACAGCACAAACTGCACGAAATGGAATCTACTATAAATGAGGATCGCAAGTTCTTCGCTCGACAGATTCAGTCAAATATGGCGCTCATTGAGGCAGCGTACGCTAACCACGTAAAACTGAGGGAGGAGATCCAACTGCTCGCGTCAAAGAAAGATCTTGCACGATTTGTGACTATTTCCGGCGTGGATCTTCAGAGCATCTCGTTTGAATCGTGCAAGGAAATTCTATCGAAGCGATCGAGAAAATACCAATTACAGCTTAGCAAAAACGATAAACCTTTCCCGGTATATTGCGAACAGACTGCTTTCGGAGGAGGTTGGTTAGTGTTCCAGTATCGTTACGATGGATCGGTGGACTTTTTCCGCAACTGGGCCGAGTATCGGCACGGGTTTGGCAGCATGGATGGAGAGTTTTGGCTTGGGCTGGAACGCTTGCATCAGTTGACATCAGCGAGAAAGTATGAGTTGGTTGTAGAACTGAAAGACTTCGATGGAAACTACAAATATGCACGGTATAATGAGTTTATGATCGGTAGTGAGGCAGAACAATATCCGCTAGCAAAGCTGGGATCGTACACGGGAACGGCAGGAGACTCATTGATTGGCCACAAGGGCCACAAGTTTTCGACTAAGGATCGGGACAATGATTTTGGAGGTGGAAACTGTGCTGCATATTGGGAGGGAGCTTGGTGGTACGACAAATGTTTCAGCTCCACTCTGAATGGACTTCGTAAAAACAATGTGAGTGAAGGAACTATGCTTTGGGGTGGCTACAAGCCAAAATCTGGACTGGCATACTCAAGAATGATGATTCGTGAGACGTAACGGTGATGAATTATAGTTTCCATTAAATAAACGCACTCGCACGCATGAGCAAAATTTTGATTCTATGTTCAATTCTCTATTCTCGTTGTTTCTATGTTAACAACGATTCGATGCCGGTAACGAAGAGTTTGTGTACACTTAATTTGTTTTTATGCACCACTTTGGTACGATGTTGCAACTCCAACCACAAAACTGACACTCATTTCCCCCAGATGGCTCATACAGATGGCTGCTAGTTGCTGCTCAAACAACAAACAAAAAAAAAATGCGTTGCAGAACCAGCAGATAACAAGCTAGCACAAAACGTTTCGGCACACGCGATTTGTCGAAAATGCACGAGCATCTAGCTCCATTTCACTAATCTTTAATTGCTGCACGCGACTGATACGCGTTAGGCTTTCGTTGGTTTTGGTGGTTGTGTTTTGATTTGCAACTTTAACGCAAGCGATAGGGAGTATGAATGGAAAAAAGGAACATTTCGAATTACAAATAACATTATTGACCTTTAACATGGGAAACCCCAGAAAGAAAAAAAACACGAAAGAAATATGATGACTCAACCGTTCTATTTGCTAGAAGTTCGACATGGTGTAAAAAAAGATTTATTTGAATTACAAATAACTTTATTGACCTTTGACATCGATGAACCCATAAATCATCACGAATAGCATGATGATGATTTATGATTTATTTATTTATATTTATTCGTTTTTATTTTCAGTCAGTTCAACTTGAAACACTATTGAGAATAAGTGCTCTTTATTATTTTACTTTTTTTTAATTCTTTTGGTTCTATTTATTGGCAATGTTCATCTTTGTACATGGAAATGCTATTTTATGTTGCTTGCATGGTTTGCATCACTTGCAATACTGATAAGCATTTCTTCCCATGACTTTCTCGTGTTTACAGTATAAAGGAAGCTGCATTAATCGGCTCATTAAAGTCATTCCATAGATAGCGTGGCGATTGGTACTTGTGCAAGATGTGCGTTTCGAAGGTGATTATGCCGTTACTGCTGGTTTTGTTCCTTTCGCAAACAAGTCGCGGCGACAATCATCACAACGTCAAAGGTAGGAATGAATCAAGTTTTACATACGAGCTGATTGCAAAACAAATGGAGTACCTGGAGCAAAAGCTGGACGAAATGGAATCCGCCATGAAGGAGGATCGGAAGCTCATCGATCTCCAGGCTCGATCGAACAGAGCGCTTACGGAAGCACTTAACGCCAATAACACACACATGAGGAAGGAAATGCAACTGCTAGCATCAAAGAAAGATCTTGCTCGGTACATGACCATTTCCGGCTTAGATTTTCAAAGTATTTCGTTTGAATCGTGCAAAGAAAATCTATCGAAACGATCGGGCAAATACCTAATACAACCTACCGAGAATGATGAACCATTTCTGGGATATTGCGCACAGACTGCCTTCGGAGGAGGATGGCTAGTGATTCAGTATCGTTACGATGGATCGGTGGACTTTTTCCGCAACTGGACCGAGTATAGGAACGGGTTCGGAAGTATGTATAGAGAGTTTTGGCTCGGGCTGGAGCATTTGCATCGCGTGACGACAGCCCGAAAGCACGAGCTGATGGTGGAGCTGAAAGACTTTGATGGAAACTACATGTACGCACGGTACGATGAGTTCGCGATCGGCAGTGAGGAGGAACAATATCCACTAACGAAGCTCGGATCGTACATGGGAACGGCAGGAGATGCATTGAATTACCACAAGGATATGAAGTTTTCAACGGTGGATCGGGATAATGACGTTTCAACTACACACTGTGCTAGATATTGGAAGGGCGCTTGGTGGTACAAAGGATGTCATAATTCAAATCTGAATGGAATCTACAAAAACAGCGTGCAAGGAGAAAATATTGTTTGGAACACTTACAAAAGATACTGGGGTTTGGCATACTCAAGAATGATGATCCGTGAAACCAAATGAGAATCTTTTGGTAATAAAATAAAGTAACGGTACACATGCAAGTAATTTGTGGTTTAAGGTATTCTATCTGAATGTTACCGATAATATCACATGTATCTGGCAATATCTATCCGTATTCGTCAATAGGCTATCCGTCGGCTGAAAAATAACAAGGCACCCGGAACCGACCGAATTGCAGCCGAACTGGTCAAGAATGGAGGTGCACGACTAGAAAACGAGATTCATCAAATTGTTACTGAGGTGTGGGATAGCGAATCGATGCCTTGTGATTGGAATCTCGGCATCATCTACCCCATATACAAGAAGGGAGATAGGTTGGATTGCAACAACTACAGGGGTATTACGGTGTTGAATACCGCCTATAAAATATTCTCCCTGATCCTTCAGGATCGTCTTGTCCCGCACGTCGAAGAGATAGTCGGAAACTATCAAAGAGGATTCCGAAACGGAAAATCTACCACTGATCAGATCTTCACCATGCGGCAGATCTTGGAGAAGATGGCTGAATACAGACACGACACATACCATCTCTTCATTGACTTCAAAGCCGCATATGATAGCATAGCCAGGGTAAAACTGTATGACGCTATGAGCTCTTTTGGAATCCCGGCCAAACTTATAAGGCTAGTTAGAATGACTATGACCAACGTCACATGCCAGGTGAGGGTGGATGGAAAACTCTCAGGACCTTTTGCTACCACCAAAGGTCTGCGCCAGGGGGACGGGCTTGCTTGTCTCTTATTCAACCTGGCGCTAGAGAGAGCCATCCGTGACTCGAGGGTGGAGACTACGGGAACCATCTTCTATAAGTCAACCCAGATCCGGGCATACGCTGATGATATAGACATCATTGGTCTGCGGCTCTCCTATGTAGCAGAAGCCTACCAAGGGATCGAGCAGGCGGCAGAGAACCTCGGATTGCAGATAAACGAGGCAAAGACCAAACTGATGGTGGCAACATCAGCGGACCTACCAATAAATAATCCGAATCTACGTAGGCGTGACGTACAGATAGGTGAACGCACTTTTGAAGTCGTCCCAGAATTCACCTATCTTGGGTCAAAGGTCAGCAACGACAATAGCATGGAAGCTGAGTTGCGCGCAAGGATGCTGGCTGCCAACCGGTCATTCTACAGCCTGAAAAAGCAGTTTACCTCAAAGAACCTGTCGCGACGGACGAAGCTGGGACTATATAGTACCTATATAGTACCAGTACTCACATACGCCTCTGAGGCATGGACACTGTCCAAATCTGACGAAACCCTCTTAGCCGCGTTCGAGAGGAAGATGCTCAGAAGGATACTTGGCCCCGTATGTGTGGAAGGACAATGGAGGAGCCGCTATAATGACGAGCTATACGAGATGTACGGCGACCTCACTGTCGTACAGCGTATAAAGCTCGCCAGGCTCCGGTGGGCTGGCCATGTTGTACGCATGGAAACGGACGACCCACCCCTAAAGTCTTTTTAGGCCGTCCACAAGGACAGAGGAGGCGTGGTAGGCCCAAATTGAGGTGGCAAGATGGCGTGGAGGCGTCCGCCATTAAGGCCGGGATAACGGACTGGCAGACGAAGGCGCGAGACCGTGAGCGGTTTCGGACACTCCTGAGGCAGGCCAAGACCGCAAAGCGGTTGTAGCGCCGGATAAGTAAAGTAAGTATCTGGCAATATGTTACAGTTATTGCTGCTGAACGCTGCCAAATAGGATACCATTTAAGGACAATGTATATCATTGTATGTAGGAATGTGTATGATTATAATTATATGTTCCCCTACCCACCGAAATTCACACCAAGTCACATTCTGCTGGATTCTTGGTCACACAGGTATCCAGGGAAACGAAGCAGCAGACCGACTAGCCAACGCAGGACGTAATAACCCGGCCTGCTGTCATAACACTCTCCCACGCGGTGACTTCATTCGCCTTAGCAAAACCATTATCGCTAATATCGCCAATATCGCGCACCAGACAGGGAGTGTCAGCGATTGTCAGCGAAAACTTTTAAAAATGCTTTGTATTCTTCTACTAACCTTTATAAAGAACTCTAACCAAAACCGCATGTGTAACAGACAAATATTTTTAATAAAATCAACGGATAGCTTTAAGTAAACTGAGACTACCCGGTGTAAGGTAATTGCAAGCTACAAATGGCTTGCAAAAAACAATGTTAGATTTTAAGTTTAGAGTTAATTCACTAATTAAAAGAGGCTGAAGGAATGATGCGCGGTGGGCTCAGTACTTTGATGTATTACTCAACGACCAGGTTAACGAACAGCTAGAAGCGCCACTAGCAGATAGTGTCATGCTACTGCCACCTAGCATAGAAGAAACACGAAAGGTTATCCGTCGGCTGAAAAATAACAAGGCACCCGGAACCGACGAAATTGCAGCTGAACGGTCAAGAATGGAGGTGCACGACTAGAAAACGAGATTCATCAAATCGTTACTGAGGTGTGGGATAGCGAATCGATGCCTTGTGACTGGAATCTCGGCATCATCTACCCCATATAAAAGAAGGGAGACAGGTTGGACTGCAACAACTACAGGGGTATTACGGTGTTGAATACCGCCTATAAAATATTCTCCCTGATCCTTCAGGATCGCCTTGTCCCGCACGTCGAAGAGATAGTAGGAAACTATCAAAGAAGAAGGTGCAGTGTAATTTCCATAAAAACAAGTCATAGAACACAACTGTCCATCCCGATGTCAGAGTGTTTTAGACAGTTCAGTACAACTGTCCAGTTGAAGAAGGTCATCGTTTTGTCGAAAAAGGCAGAACTGAGGTAGATAGTGTTTCGAAGTGGACTTATCGGCACTTGAACGTTCAGGTGATTATGGAAACCCTTAAGGCCTGGGTCTATGAGCTTGTTGGAACATTGTTCAAAGACAACATTTCGGAATATTTCTTATTATTTAAAAAAAAACTGTGCAAATATTTGCTCAAAAAATGTTTTTAAATTAAGTTGATAATGTTTTGTGTTCCTTGTGGTATGCAAAAGCAACGGAAAATGTTGCAATAAATAAAAGAGAAACGTCCGGATAAACAGCTGGAAACATAAGTCACAACGGGAAGTAATAAAAGGAAAATACGTTTTGTTCAAGATTGACGAAGAAAAGTTGTGTATCAAGTCGATGTCATAAAATTACTAAAACAAGCAAAACAACTATTACAGGAAACCAGTACTTCCCGTTATTATCGTACCGGTCAGCAGTAGTTTTACATTATTATTCCACAGTCTAATTTATTAACCTATCCACTACAAACTGGAGCTGTAATTAGGCCTTTAGAAGTTGGTGCTTACAAATGTCCGTTCCAACATTTAAAATTGTGATGAAATGTAAAATTTAAAACAGCCTTCTAAGTCGCTGATAAGATAAAATGCAATGAAATCAGCACTGTGCGTGACTATTTATAATCGATGATTAAAAATCAACGCTCGCATGTTGATAACCAAAGGTAACACCACAAATGACTTTCATGCATCATCAGAAGAATCCATAAAAAAAAATCTGGCAAAACATTGACGCAGCTTACCGAGAGTGATGAACCTATTCTGTGATATTGCGAACAAACTGCGTTTCTTCTTCTTTGGCATAGCAACTGTTGTCATTCAAGACCTGTCCATACGACTAATGGGTTTAGCTTTCATTGACTTATTGATTACCTATAAACAGGATAGTCAGTCCTACGTATGGCAGAACGGTCCATTCGAGGCTTCAACCCATGACGAACATCTTGTTAAATCGTACGAGTTGACGACTGCACCAAGAGACCGGCAACTGCGTTGGGATCGATGGATATTTAGAATACCAAGTCTCTTATCATCCCATCGCTTTACTTGTTTAATTGTTTTAGTTCCGGAATATTAAGTAAGTATCAAAAAGTAGCAAAAAATGACGAAACGAAAACACACTACTACCATCGGTGAACTTCATACGTTTCATGCGTTTTATATATTCACTAGTTAAGGCCCGGTAAAATCTACCGGATGTCCTCAAATTTCGAATTATTTTCAAACTCTACACGTTGCAACATCCATAACTCCTATTTTTCCTATTTGTTCTTATGCGTTAATGCATTTGTAGCGACAAATGTGTTAACCTTGTAACATCCAGGACAGTTCTTACTGTACTTTGCAGAACCGTTAATAGCGATGAGGCTACTTTTACTTTTTTACTTTTTTTTTAGTAGTAACCTCAACAACGTGTTCATTGAATAACGTATTGATGTGCAGTGGGTTAAAAATTAGGGTGCCGCTAATACATATACAATATGTTTAGATCCAATCCCAATTACGTACCTAAAACATACGATTTTGAAATGCTCACTTTTGCTTCAATCCATTTTGTGTTTTTTGTGCCCCTTAACTGTAAGATTGATCTATAAAAATATGATATCGCACATGGTTCGAATTCCATTCTACTCTTTTTTTCGATTTATGTTTCATACGTTAGGTAATAAGTAATAGATTCTTAGAACATTTTCTATGTAAATTTTCCCGGTCGCAAATTTCAAAAAGGTTTCCAAAAACGCCGTCAAAATTTCATTTTATTATCCTGAAACTGGTTTTGAAGTATTGAATGGAATTTGTATTTGTGTATGAGACAATTGTTATTGTTGCACCAAATATCAAATTTTAATAGTGAACATATACCCTCATATAACCATTCCAAATGTGTAGTTCTAATATTCCGATCTATATTGTTATAGAAAAGAATGGTTCAACACTGTTATAGCCTTTCTTGATCAATTTACTAAATTAACGTTTACTTGTAAACTACTTTATTTACTCTTCCCGCCACACATTTTTCAGATTTTGCTTCTAATTTGACGTGTCCTTAATTATAACGTGGTTGTTCTTAATCAACACCATAGTACGGTGATAGCATCACATGGTAGATATAGCCATCACTCTTGATAGATACAGTCAGAATCTTTTCAGCCCTCTGGGCACGTTACAGTAACCATAGTTTCATTGTGGATCATTCTGCAGTTGATGCTGATCCGGCTGAATGCAGTGCGCACGGTTGTCTCACCTAACGCGCAGTATGTTGCAGTTATGTTGCGCAATGAACCATCTTTCCCTTTAGTGCTTTGTTCCGGAAGGACATCTTTAAATAAGTAGTTCTTCCCGCACGCGAGCAAATCGTTACAAATTCAATTTTCACTCTCAAGCCATCAACATCCGCCGCTTTCTTGCTCTGAATTTCAGCAAGGCTTTTAGCATATGGCCGCTTAGGGTCTCTCGGCTACATCCACCTCTTATTGCCATGCGTTTTCCTTGTCCCGACTCAGCCAATATTGCGGAGTAGTAGATTTGAGGGAGTAGTAGATTTGGGGCGGTCCCGTGGTACGTGGTCATCAACTCGAACGACTCAATAACATGCCCGTCATGGGTTCAAGCCCATGGACCGTCCCCCCATAGCAAGGATTGACTATCCGGCTACGTGATAATGAATTAAGTCTCGAAAGGCTATACTATACGGCATGTCCGCATAGGATGTTACGCCAAATAGAAGAAGATTTGAGGGAGTGTACATGTTCGACGTCCTGGGTATAGCAACCCGTTTTACAGGATATTCTGTACCACACTTATCTGCTGCTGACGACGGTGTATGTAGTATTCGAGGTGCTTAAGCACCAATAATGAGTATGGTTGGCATTATTAACGATTCAATGAATTGGAATATCAACCATTTCACAATTAAGCTATTTTGCATAGTTTTCAAACATGTTTTTTAAATATTGCCTTGAATATCTTGATTTATAATGGGAAGGGGTATGAGATGAGACACGTTATCATCAGGTGGCTATTTTGCAACTTTAATTATTTAATCGGGCCGGTCTGGTGGTACAGTCGTCAACTCATACGACGTAACAACAAGCCCGTCATGGGTTCAAGTTCCGAATAGACCGTGCCTCCATACGTAGGACTGACTATCTTGCTATGGTAACAATAAGTCACTGAAAGCCAAGCTCACTTAACTAGTGGGTACAGGCAAGCATTGACCGACAACGGTTGTTGTGCCATTGAATAAGATAATTATTTGAAAAAATTCATTATATCCAATACCATGTGTTTTCAAATCGGTTTGTGTAAACAAAAAATCTAAGTAACCATTGCCCTCATTACCCGCGGGCTGGCAGTGTGGCATGGAGCAAGTCCTTTCGCAGCAACGCGCGTTGCTAAGAGAGCTATGCTCTCACCGCTCTCTCTCTCTCGCTATATGTTTACTCTCACGTCATTGTGGCGATTTTCGATTTTATATATAGTGAGATTTGTTGGGTTTGTGGCTGTACAGACGTTTCTGGTAAAATTTGACTGTAACTCAGCTATTTTTGTTCATAGGGCACTAATTATTGATTGCAGGTCACAATTTTTTTGTCAATGGCTTTGTACATAACATTGAAGCTAAGGTCAGACTGTTGAGACGTTATCAGCAGGATTCTTTCTTTCACCCGAAATATGAAAGACAAGCGGTTTTTAAGCAACGTTAATTTATTCTTTCAGGCTAACAATTCAGTCGCTTAGCTCGGGGATACGTGAAAGCATGGCTCAAGATCGTAACCTTTGCCGCAATCAGAAATTGTCGTGCAATCGAGACGACTGGCCCGATCGATATCAGCAGTTGTCCACACGACTCCACTTCGATAGCGTCCTTTATCGGGATTGTTGTAAAACACTAATGTGCCATTGGATTGAGCGTTAATAGGGTAAATCTACCAATAGTGGTGCAATTTGTGGTGGTACAGATGTATTTTAATGGTGTTGTGGACAGACCGCTGCCTCATCCTGAGGGCTCACTGTTGACAGCAGGGCTGTCATCCTGTGACGTCCTCAGTGAGGATCGCGGCGCGAGAAGGACCAGCCGTCTTCTCCCCGCATTGCGTGTTATTGTGTGGTATTATTTATTTTTGTAAACAGTTGAACATATACCAAAGATAGTGAATAAATACATATTCTGTTTGTGCCGTACACCACCGTCTTCATGTTTGTTTTGTGCGGACACAACAGTGGCGACGAGGATGGGATCCTCCTCGCGTAGGGGGGATCCTACAACGAACCGACGCAGCACGAAGGTCACCATCGCACAACCGCCATCGCGCAGGATGGGCTCGCTCGAGCTTGCGCGAAGCCCCAGGATCCTCACTCCGCTGCAGCACTATACCGGACAAAGCGAGGGGACATTCCGCTTTGGACCGTCGTCACACGGCATCACCGCCGCCCGCTGCAGCGTCATCGGACACACTGGTGCAGTATTGTCGTGCGCGGCATCAGGGCCGCCCTTGCTGCACCAGCATCATCGTCGAGCCCGGTGAGCAGGCACAGTGCTGAGGCATATCGGCTACCCCCTGTGTATCTTCATGGCCGGCGCTTTAGCTGCACAGGTGCATCTCGACGGCGACACCCCTGTCGCCCCTGTGCAGCAACATCGTATGTGTCCCGGGTCACAGTCGTCGTGCGCGGCATCACGGTCGCCCCTGTGTACCCTCATCATCATAGTCAACGTCATCATCATCCTGCGCGCCCTGCACAGCAGTTCACCGGGAGCGACATCACGGTCGCCCCTGTGCAGCGGTTCCGGCTGAGCGGTCGAAAGCGCGCGGCACCACGGCCGCCCCCTGCTCAGCCGCACAGTGACGCCCCATCGGCAGCAGCATCCGGGAGAGCTGCCCCATCATCATCGGCGTCAGGTGTAACAGGCATCGACAGCGGCAGGATTATCCGCTACTGTTGCACCATCAACAACAACACCAGCAACAACGCAACAACACCAACAACACCACAGCGGCTGCAACGGAACGAGCGAGCGCGGCACATCGGCTGCCCCCTGTTGCAGCCCGCAACGCTCATCCCATTTGAGCGTATGGCATGGGGGCCGGTCTGCACTCTCCCCCGTTACATAGCGTCCCATGAGCCGTACGCTTGCCACGCCGGTTTTATTTCAATAAAACCGCTGCGTCGGCTTAAGCCGTACCGGCTTAATTAAAACGGGGAGATGTTGTGGACAGACCGCTGCCTCATCCTGAGGGCTCACTGTTGACAGCAGGGCTGTCATCCTGTGACGTCCTCAGTGAGGATCGCGGCGCGAGAAGGACCAGCCGTCTTCTCCCCGCATTGCGTGTTATTGTGTGGTATTATTTATTTTTGTAAACAGTTGAACATATACCAAGATAGTGAATAAATACATATTGTTTGTGCCGTACACCACCGTCTTCATGTTTGTTTTGTGCGGACACAACAAATGGATTTAAAGTGTGAGGTAGGACAATTTCTGAATATTTTAACACATAACAGTTGGAATATGTTTTATCATCGCAATCACAACCATTTTTACCATGAAACACATAAATTTTACGAAAAAAATACATATTTTTGTGACTGCTTCGGTGTACCTATAATGATGGTATGGTTCCTATAGTCATCGTATTGTGTTCCTATAGTGGTGGTAAACAAAGATGCCTTAAAAACAGTGTATAATATCAATGGAACTTAGTTTTGAAGCTGTTTTCGTATGAATAGCAAGGATTACCGCGATAATAATGATTTCTTTCGTAATTTGATTGTAAAAAATGTATGAATTTGGTTGATGAAAATATCGGCCAAATAAGCGAATTTTGGCCGTTGTTTGGTAAATTACTTACAGAAAATTCATTTTTGTTGCTTATTTTAATGAAAACAGTATGACATGTCAAAAGGTCGTCGAAAGAAATCTAAAATTACCTGTTTTTATTAAATCTAAAATTAGTTTAAATCTAAAATTACCTGTGGCACTATCGTAAAAAACACTTAAAAATACGTAAATATGGTGTAGCATATCTGCTATACAGAACTTATTATAATACACACTATCAGCTATAGACACATTGTAACACACTTCGGGAAGCCAAATCACACCATTGCAACACATTCATTATAACACATCAGCAAATCAATCCACACCTTAGCAACACACCCAGACCATACCGTTCATTGAAAAAACAATTGAAAGACTTTTATCGAAAACAACCGAAACGCGCAACCAAAGCAATTCAAGCGTTACTGTAGCAAAATAGACAAACTGAGAACGCATAGCAACTTAACGCTAAAAGCGCTGCGTAGGCAAAGATCGACCAACGCACTCGTTCCTTGGTTAGAACAGTTTATACTTTCCAGAACCTTCGTAAAAACACTGTAAGCGCAGCCTAGGCACAAATTGACAGACACCTCAATCCAATATAATGTATAAATTGCAACTCATATCAATAACCTTTAATTAGGACAAAACACATTCCAAGACCAAATGTACGAAACTTATTGAGTATAAATAAAACCAATTCCGACCGTGGCAGGTCAGATTCGTTAGGACTGCCAAGACGGGACGTTACGCTTCCTAATACTTCGCCTTCTAACTTATTTCAAGAGTTTAGTTATGTCCCCCTACCCAAGGTAAGGCTTCTAAACTCCAACGTTTCCAGTAAGGGAAACCTCCTAAAGGTTTCTATGATCGCCTGGACGATCAAGTGTTGAGAAGTCCGCTTCGAACAAAGTGCTATTCCACCTCGGCTCATGTCAGTAAAAACTGACCTACCGCGACGATACTTGAGGTACAGCTGTACGCTCATCATATGGCGACCGTTGCTATCGCTTCTCTGCAATCGTCGGGTAGAAGTTAAAGTAAAAAAAAAAGAAAAATGTGATACGTATAACGGTAACGTAAAGCGCAAGTTAACTCGTCGAAAGTCATGTGAGTAGTGTCGCGTAGACACATGAACAAAAGTTTGAAATGTGCATTTTTTTACGGAAATTTAATCATGGAAATAGCACAAGTGACCTACATGTAAACAATAACGGTGTATGAACTGCCAGAAACAAGTGCAGTGCAGAAAGAAAAATAAAAACATTTAGTGCAGTGTAGTGCAAAATGAATTAATGAACAAACATTCCCCGTACACACTGTTGTGAGAACCTATCCCAATGTGTAAAAACATATGAACTCCAATGCGATAGATTTACCAATACAGCACATATTTATAAAATGGGTAACGACGCATCAAACCCCTAAGCTAATGTTAATGGTGATAATGATCTTGCCATTATTCAAACACAAAATGTTCACTCAGAGCAACATGAAACCCATGAGTTAAAGCTGAACATTATGCTGATACTTCTTGCTATCATACTCATGCAAAAAGTAATTAAAACCGTTTTTAAAATATTGAAAACTCTAGCAAAACGTGATGCAATCAATAACATGCAACTGCCTATATAATATAACTCATTTTGGTAATCTATACGATTCGTGGAGCAAGTGATATGGAATAATAAAAAGCAGTGCAAAACAAGTTTTGGCCAGTTCAAAAGCAAATGAATTAGAATAAAACAATATCATTTGATAACAATTATGTTAAAAAACTAATAACTGCGTTGTTATGTGGTCATTTAGAACGTTAACAAAAATATGAGCATCGTTATGAAATCCTAAGGTATTTGGAAAAAGATTGATACCTTTTACAAAATAATGAATTTTTCGGACACTTAGAAACGGAATGGCCCCATTTTATTTTTTAATCCTTTGTAAAAGGCTAGAGAAAATTTCATATTATCGTAGATAACTTAACTACTGTTAATTTATCGTATGAGACGCATTTTAGTGCAATACCACCACTATTGGTACTAGCACCACCGACAAACCGACGTGACACTGGCGTTACAAAAGTGTCCCACACGGAAGTACTGTCATTTACCAGTGAGGCGAACACTTCTGTCAAAGTAAGCTCTGTTCACTGCTGCTTCGATGTAAACAACTTTTCTAAATACAAATGGCGAAGGAAGTGTGAGGCAAGATTTTGTGAGAATTATTGGACAAAACACCCAGGAAAATCATTTTATAAGTTTCCAAATCAATGCAAAAGATGTGAGAAGTACATAAAACAATACGCATTGGAATTTGCGAAGAAAAACAAAAGGGGATTTAGCAGTTTCTTCTCTGTGTCAGTGTAGTAAGCGAATCATTATAGAGATGGCGCTAGTGTTTAACCTATTTTCATTTGAAATAAGTAGACAACTTTTGAAGCTCATTTTGTTCGAAGTGTCACGTCGGTTTGTTGGTGCTAGCACCACTATAGGTACGTTTACCTTATTTATTTTAATATTTAACACTGACACTGTATGTTTCAAAATCATCAATTGAAGTTAAGTAATTAATAATTTAATTAAAAGCTTTTAAATTGTTAAGCTGTATTTGCAAGGAGTAATTGAGCGAAAAAAGTTGACATGTATTTTCTGATGTAAACAATAATTTGAGCATTTATGAAAATGACATTTGTTTTTTTTTACAAACACAACATCGGTTTAACAATGGCTTTGTAATGTAAAATGCAAATGAAAATGCAAATGCATTGCTCACTTATTCGGTCGTTGATGGAGTATGCAAATATTGTATGGTGGCCAAATGCAGCGTGTCCTTTAGCACGTTTGGAATCAATCCAGCGAAAAATTACACTAAGTGTTTGCTACTCGGGTTACCTACTTTAGGCGAGCTAATACGTAAAGCCAGCCTGTCGTTCATCACGGGACGTCTCGACGGCCGTATTGACTCTCCGTCACTACAGGCTACCATCAACCTGTACGTTCCTGCCAGGCCGCTCCGGACACGGGCAATGTTTTCCTCGATGATCGTAGAACGCAATTTGGATCCTCTGGCCCCGTTCCAACTCATGTGCCGCGCTTTCAACGCCGCCAGCGACTCTTTTTGCCGAGGATTTCACCGATCAAGCTTAATGATCGTGTTTATGTGCTAAATTCTGTTCCATAGTGCACATTTTTATGTTATATGTTAGTTCATCCATTGTAAAATATTGGTAAAATGGTTCGAAAGGGCATTACTGTCTATCGATAGACAAATAAACATTAACAAAAAGATTAGAGAAAACGATTGAGCCAACTGTAACAGATTTTGTATTCATTTATAACATTTGCTACCATCGAGCGAGATTTGCGTATCTCTTGTTGACGAATGAGACGAATATTAATCGTTATATTTATAAAATTTGCAAAGCATATGCAACTTGAGACTGACCTGTTTTGTCTAAATGTTATCAGCGATTTAAAAAATATGTTGCTTCATTTCAATGGAGATAGGCTCTTCTTCATTTGCTCGATGTATTTAAAAGTAAGCCACCGTAACAGCATTGGCTCAGTATCATTCTCTACTAGCAGAGTGCTTGGGACTGGATCGTTATGACCGCAGAAATAGTTATAGTGCTATTAATGACGGCGTTATTTGAAATAGCCAAAGTGAGTGGTGTCGACCGAAATGTCCGAGATACAACACTTTCCGGATTTCCGTTTGAGCAGATAGTTACAAAGTTAGATCATTTGCAAGACAAATTGAACGAAATGGAAGCTGCCATGAAGCATAATCGAGAAAACGTTGACCAAAAACTGTCTATGTATCTCCAGAGTATCTCGTCACGATCATGCAAGGAAGTTCCATTAAATAAATCGGGCAAATACATAATACAACCTAGTAAAACCAATGAACCTTTTGTGGGATATTGCGAACAGACTGTATTTGGAGGAGGTTGGTTAGTGTTCCAGTATCGTTACGATGGATCGGTGGACTTTTACCGCAACTGGACCGAGTATAGGGACGGATTTGGAAGTATCGATGGTGAATTCTGGCTTGGGCTGGATTATTTGCATCACGTGACGTCAGCACGAAAGCACGAGTTACTGGTGGAGCTGAAAGACTTTGATGGAAACTACATGTACGCACGGTATGATGAGTTCGAGATCGGGAGTGAGGAGGATCAATATGCGTTAACGAAGCTGGGATCGTACACAGGAACGGCCAATGACTCCTTGATAGCCCACAAGGGCATGAAGTTCTCGGCGAAGGATCGGGACAATGATATATGGCCAGTTGGAAACTGTGCTATCAATTATAAAGGAGCATGGTGGCACAAACGATGCTACGATTCAAATCTTAATGGTCTCTTTAGGAATAGTGTGAATGCGGAAAATATTGTTTGGGCTAAGTACATACTAAGATTAGGATTGGCATTCTCAAGAATGTCGATTCGCGAGACATAATGATAGATCATTTTCATCAAATTAAAAAAATTGAGTACAATTCGTAGTACAATTGCGAACTCGCACAACATTGCGACTTTCCCAAACTAAATCGAGGCAGAAGTTAAAATGACAAAAAATGACGGTTTTCTCGGATGTTTTTAGCACATTTTGCTATATGGTTCGCATTAGTGAGCATGATACTCATGAAATTTATTAAAGCAACTGTTGTATCTTAGTAAGATCGAATATCGTATCTGTTCTAATCTTCCGGTGGAGCTCGATAAGCCTCCGCGTTGGTCGTTACGCCTTTAAGAAGGAGAAGAAAAAATGAAACACAAAAACCAACTCCAAGGACAGATGGTTTTATGCCAAGGAACGGCAAACTCTGCGACCAATAGAGCCAATTTATACAAAAATGTCCGTAAAATTCCATGTGAAGAGCCAAATAGGTAAGCCAAGAATAAAATTGTGTGAAATTTCTATGAAATATACAAACGACAAAGAGCCGCCATTCCCAAATCAAAGAGCCTCATCCGGTCGCGAGCCGCTCTTTGTTGATCGCTGTTTTACGCGGTTGATTGTAGTAAACTCATATTTTAAGTGTGTTGAAATAAATGTTTCGTTTTTTTTGCAATCACTTCTCGCAGTGCGCTTATAAATAAAAAAAGTTTCAGAAGAAGACCACTCAAAGCATGCAACGGGGAGCAAGGCATCAGTGAATCGGAAAAATAAATAAATTAAAGTATAATTTTCTAATTATGGATTCAAGAAGCGGGAGATAAAACAATGAAATAGTATCACTACCGATTATTAAGAACATGTATAGCATACTCAAGAATGAACATTAGCAAAATGTAATGCGCACTGGCTTGTTGGTAGAATAAAAAACGAATTCGATGATTTGAAAGCTTTTGAAAAGTTTGATTTCAATACAAGACGGTGAAGCAGAAACGATATAAACTCAGTGGTGCCCTGATCTGCCCTTTAACAGGCTGAGGGATGTACACCAGTATTTGATTACAGTTAACCATTCTGAACGTTATAGGGACGTCACACAAAGCGTTAACTTAAAAAGTTAACGTTTGACTTGTATGGGAGAGCGTAAACTTCCTATCAAAAGGTTATAGGGTTGTATGGCTGAAATCCAGTTTACGCTTCGTGTGACGTCCATATCAGAGCAATAATTAGTGTCTGGCTTGCATTCATTTCCCTGGCATTCGTTTTGAACAACGTTGTCGGTTGTTTCATTATGAGCGCAAAGAAAGTTGTTGTTCCTCATTGGTAACTAACGATGGTATATTTCCCATTACTACACTTGCTTGATTGTGTGCGTTCTACATAGGAGTGATACGCTTTTACGATCGACACAGAAACGGTCATTGGTCTAAGACAGGGGTCTCCAAGCTTTTCAGTTCGCGGGCCGCATTGCTTCACAAATAACGTTGTTGAAGGCCATTTTGACGTTACTTTTAGAACGATTGTAAGTTCAAATCTTGTTTTGTTTAGAAAATACGAACAGAATAAATCAAATTTCAACAGCTGAATCTTTTATTGAATATTGATTTTTGTCTTCCTAAAGTAAAAAAATAAGTTTTATTGATTAGTAAAAAAGATATTTATTTCAACCATTACTACGTCATCGCGGGCCGCATTACAGGCTCTTGAAGGCCACATGCGGCCGGTGGGCCTTAGTTTGGATATCCCTGGTCTAAAAGATATGAAACAATCTAATAAAAGGCTTTAACCTTTTCGAGCCGAACCAGTTAAGCTGTGGAATCATTAGTTTATTTTAAGAAATGCTTTACACAACTCGTGATATTGCAAAACTGGTTATCCTTCTTCTTCCAACTCGAAAGTGTTTTTTGATCGTGTTTTTTGTGTTCGCCTCCTTACCACAACGGAAGTCAGTGGTATTGAAGAAGAAATCTCAGATACAACTATCGCCGGGATTGTGTTTGTTGTGATAATAGCGTAGCTCGAATTACTGGAGTACAAGCTGATCGAGATGGATTTAACTGATACAGTGCTGGGTATTCAAATTAGGACACTTCTATTTCGATCGCTCTTCCTACCATGAAGGATTTCATAATTTTTCTCCGTTATTTTCATGTAAAAGTTTATGTTGGATTCTTATTTCATGTTCCATTTCAGTTCAGAAATAACAATTCAATACATAGATGAAATTGCGTACTGGGGAGGATATTTGAAATAACGGTTATCAAAGCATATGGTCATAACAAAAAAAACGCTATAATTCATGGCATATTTCAAATATTCTGATTGGAAAACATGAAGTTATTTTATATTAACTGACTAGTGTATACTAAAACATTATAAATATTTAATAAAAAAATCAGGAATTTTTGATAAAATATAACCATTGACACCTCATTCGTGTTATCCGAGTATCCGGGTCCAGTCCCGATGACCCAGGATAAACGGCGCTTCACTGTAGTGAAATTTCGATCGGAATTCATCGAAAATCAGCGAGAAATTTTGCTGTTCGTCTGTTTGCACAGTTAAGCTTTGTGTTGATTGCGTTGCAAAACAAGCAGATAACAAGGTAAACAAAGAAGTCTGAAAAGAGTGTGGAATTCTTTCGCTAAAAGATTGCACATGCATCGTGCTCCTTTCCACGAATAGGTCAAACTTTAATTGCGACAGGCCACTGGTACGTCTGCTACCGGCTGCCGTTTTTATTTTGGTTACTGGGGGGATGTGTGGGTTTGTTTTGATTTGCAATGTTACGCAAGCGATAGGGAACATGAATGGAATAGGCAAAATTTCGAATTACGAGTAACATTATTGACCTTTAGCATAGGGAATTCCACAAACAAACACGAAAAGAAAGATTGTTTATTAAACCCAAACATCTGTATCAAGTTCAACTTGGTACTGTACGAAGGGTCATTATCAGTACTCGTTTGACTAATCCTCCTTTTTAATACAGCCAAAAATTTGCCTTATTATGGAACAAAAAGGCTATCGATGGGGTTCGGCTGTTGAATTGCTGTCTGATTTTGTTTGAGAAAATGTTTTCTTTGTGTTGCTTGCAACGTCCAATATTGATAAGCACTTCTTTCCATGACTTTTTTCTTGTGTTGCTGCCTTTCTTGGACAGTATAAAAAGAAGCTGAATCAACTGTTGGCCAGAGTCATTATATAGTAATCGTAGCGATCGGTGCTTGAGCAAAATGTACGTTTTGAAGGTGATTGTACCGTTACTGCTGATGTTGTTTCTTTCGCATACAGGCCGAGGCGACGATCATCACAACACCACAGATAGACGCTTACCAGGGTTTGCATACGAGATGATTGCAAACAAATTGGAGTACATGCAGGACAAACTGATCGCAATGGAATCGGCTATAAAGGAGGATCGGAAGCTCATCGATCAGCAAACTGACGCAATTCACGCAAATCACGCACAGATGAAGGAGGACATGCAATTGCTTGTTCGGAAGTTCATCGATGCGCAAACTCATTCAAACAAAGCGCTCATTGAGGCAGCCAACGCTAACCAAGCAAAGATGAAGGAGGAGATTCAACTGCTCGCTCGCAAGTGTATTGATCAGCAGACTGAGACATTTGAAACTAATAACGCACAGATCCGGGATGAGATTCAGCAGCTCGCGTCAAAGAAAGATCTTGCTCGGTTTATGACTATTTCCGGCTTGAACCTTCACAGTATTTCGTTTGAATCATGCAAGGAAAATATATTGAAACGATCGGGTCAATATCTAATACAACCTACTGAGAACAATAAACCGTTTCGGGGATATTGTGAACAGACTGCTTTCGGAGGAGGTTGGTTAGTGATCCAGTATCGTTACGATGGATCGGTGGACTTTTACCGCAACTGGACCGAGTATCGGAATGGGTTTGGCAGCATGGATGGAGAGTTCTGGCTAGGGTTGGAGTATTTACATCGCATGACATCGGCACGAAAGCACGAGCTGCTGGTAGAACTGAAAGACTTTGAAGGAAACTACATGTACGCGCGGTACGATGAGTTCGCGATCGGTAGTGAGGAGGAGCAATATCCGTTAGCAAAGCTCGGAGCGTACACAGGAACGACTGGAGATGCATTATCGTATCATAAGGGCATGAAGTTCACGACGAAGGATCGGGACAACGACTTGGCAAGTTCAAACTGCGCTAATAACTGGAAGGGAGCATGGTGGTACAAAGCATGTCACGGTGCAAATCTTAACGGACTGTACAGGAACAGTGTGGATGGAGAAAATATTGTTTGGAATGCTTACAAAAGGTACTGGGGATTGGCATACTCAAGAATGATGATTCGCGAGATTTAACGAGTACCTTAATTTTAATAAAAAAAGGAATACAGCACCAGTCGTTTAATTCTTGATCATAGGGTCATCACATTAGATCGACTTTGCCCAAATGCATCTGACGACAGTTTACAGTTGTTGCTGCTAAATGCTACTTTTTAATAATATCTAGTAATTTATGTTGGTAATTCATTAATTCATATTCATTATTTATTAGTGTAGAACAGCAATTTTCAACCGGTGTGGTATAACATATAACAAGTCATTAAACATCAAACCATATCCTGGTTGTTACAGGTAGAGACATTCTTCTTCTTCTTCTTTGGCACAAAAACCGTTGTCGGTCAAGGGCCTGCCTTGTACCCACTAGTGAAATGAGCTTGGCTTTCAGTGACTTATTGTTTCCATAGCAGGATAGTTAGTCCTACGCGTAGGGGAGCATGGTCTATTCGGGGCTCGAACCCGTAATGGGCATCTTGTTAAGTCGTACGAGTTGACGACTGTACCACCAAACCGGCCCCAGAGAGACATTACAGCTGGTGAAATATAATTCGTATCAACTCAAAAAATAAAAACAAAATAGACAAACGTCTATATATAACTGCGAGGGTTTCATACGGCGGGTCCCATGTTGCTTCACAAGACCATTTTGTAATAATAAAAGTTTATTTGTTTTTTTGAAGCTCACGTATGCCAGTCGTATCATTCAGCTAGGCGTGAAAGATATATTACAATACAATTAAGTTTTGTCTTATGGCTCGAGTTGGTTAAAATGTATTGTATCGTGAAGTGTGATACAAATACGAGGGCTGACAATAAAGTAAGGTCTCCAATTTTTTTTTCATAGAAAATGACATTTATTTACAAAAAGCGATACACCGTTGGAAAGGCCAAGGTCTTGCCTACTTTTCTACATAATCGCCATTTTTTTCCAACACCTTGCGCATCCGCACGATGAACTTGTCTATGCCGGCAGAATACCACTCTCCGTCCGCCTCGCGCAGCCAGGTGTTGACCTCTTTCTGAACCTCCGCGTCACTTTCAAACTTCTTCCCTCCGAGATGTTTTTTTCAGGGCGGGCAACATGTGGTAGTCACTTGAGGCCACGTCGGGACTATAGGGAGGGTGATCGATGATGTCCAGCCAATTTCTTGAGCAGGTCAAGGTAACGTTGGCTGTGTGCTTGAACATCGCATCCGAGACCGACGGTCGGCCACTTCTCTCCTCGTCGTGAACATTAGTGTGCCCGGAATTGAACTCGCGGCTGCACTTACGCACGTTTTTTTATGTCCATACACTTTTCCCCGTAAACTGCAACTAGTTGACGATGGATTTCAATAGGTGTCACCTTTTTCGCACTCAAAAAACGTATTACAGAACGCAATTCGCACTTGGACGCTGACGTGAGGGGTACCTCCATCGTTGACGGCTGCTCAGCCAAGACTGAGCGGTCGGGGAAGCCTCACCCAGCAGCAAAGTGGTAGTGGGGGAACCAAGGAACATGGCGGTGTTGCCAGATTTCGCCTAGCGCGTGATCCGGCGAAGTTGCAGCGTTGGAGACCTTACTTTATTGTCAGCCCTCGTATTTAAACGAAATATTTGTTAATCGATTTTTCGACAACTGTTTTAACTTACACCTTGATTTGTCGGTCTTTTGGACTTTTTGTCGGTCCCAAATACAGTCATATCTCGGAGGGTTTTTAGCGTGTTCTTGATGAATGTTCAATATATTTGAAAAAAAGGGGCTTTGCACAAAATTCTCAAACAACTTTGGTCATGTTACCAATCTGTTTCAAATAAAATTAGATTGTTTGTGCTTCTAATACAAGCGAATTTGATCCTTTTTTCCTGAATGGGTGTTTTTATAAATGCTTCAATAGGTAATTTTTCTCTGTCAATTGGAGCAGTGTTGGGAGTTTTGTGGACTTACGTAGCGCAGAAGGCGGCATTTTCAGTAGTTTACAGTGACTACTAAAATTGATATTACACGTTATATTTAAACCTATACATTAAGCGAATGATAAAACCGACCGCGCTGGAAACCGCACAGAGCGGGACAATTTATCTTCTTTGGTTGGAATTCAACACGCCAATACTGCGCAAAGTAAGATCGCAAACATTAGTTCTAGTTCTAGTTCACCATAAAAGCAAGCTGCAGCTGCTAGCAGAATGAGCTTACTATTATTCTGTACAAACATGCACGCTGTTTCTGGATAATGTACGATACAAAAGTGATTGTAGTCATAGTGTTAGCGTTGTCTGAAGTATTGAGCAAAATATATCAGTGGAATCGTTTGCTGGGTTCGCGTTGGAAATGGAGAGAAATAAGCTAGTGTATCTGCAGCACAAGAACTTAGAAACTGAGGTAAAGGAGCATCGAAATGTACATCGGTCGAAATTTGCTTCACATTTGAAACAAAACTTCGATGGAGAGTTAATCGATTTGAAACTGACTGAGGTTATTGGGGCCATAAACCTGTTTGGGCAAACGCTATCAACACGCTGCAAACTTGGCTGGGTTAAATGCTTAATAAGCAAACAGCCAACAATTCATTCGAACAGATGAGGAAGGAAACGATAACAAAAACGAGAACCATGTATAAATGTAGGGGAAAGCGGGGCAAAATGGGTAGCGTGTATTAAAGCATTATTTCACTACAAAGATACTTTTCAATGCTCAAAATGTATTCATTAGATTGCTATGAACACCATGTAAGTTTCATAACCCTTACATAACAAATAACCAAGAAAAATGCAAAATAAGGTTAAGTAGCATATTGATGTAATTGTTGTGACTTTGAAAATAAGCTTAAACCAGTGTCACTGGGATGCGTTTAAGTTTTACATGATATATGTTATAAGATAAGATGTCATAAGAAATGATATTTCTATACATTTTTTTCTGAAGAAAGCAAAATTGAATTTGAAATTGAAATCAATAGAAAGCAAGATTGAATGTGTATTTTTACTAATATAACAAAAAATACAAAACTGCTTCACGTGGGGCAAAATGGGCAGATACGCTTGGGGCAAAATGGGCAGATGCTTTTGACATACGGCGCTTGGTGAGGCTATGGTGTTGTATTTGTCGCCTCAATAATGATGTTAGGCACAGCTTCAAATGATTCGATTTTGTAGATTAAAACGTGTAAAAACTGTTTTATTTTTGATAACATATTTTTGGAAGAATTTTAAGGGCTTTTCTGAGCAGCAAAGCAAAAGATAGTACGAAAATATATTTCACGAAACGTGCGCAAAAGCATAGACCATTACCCAAGCGCAGATGTTTTGGTTCATATTGCTCCAGTGTTTTGACGTTTTACAATTTGTTTACATATCTTCATTTTGCCTCAGGGGTATGCCTATTTTACCCCGCGTGTCATAATAGCTTCTCGTAAAACATCAACTTTTATTAAACAATTTGTTCATGTGTTAAAGTTATTTTCAGGCTATGTGGCAATTTTAATTTATAGATAAGTAGTGGAGGCATACAATAATGAAAGAAAAAATGTGTTTTGTGGCATATTCAAAGGAATTTTCAGTAAATTGCTTAGCATGCCCATTTTGCCCCGCTTTCCTCTAATGTAATGTTTGTAACTGAATTCACTTCAAGAAGACTACTTGCTATCTATTAATTTTTCATAAAATAACAAATAACAAAATTCAAAACCTGCCATCTAATGACGATCACGCCCCGTTCAAGGTAAATCCATCTTTATATTTTCGCAGTATCTCTATTTTATCGTGCAAGGAAAATCCATTGAATCGCACAGGAGAGTTCCTGAGTTCCTGATTTTAGGCGATGAACCTTTCTTCGGATATTGTAGCAAACCGCCTTTGGAGGAGTATGACTAATGATCCAGTATCATTAGGAGGGATCGGTGGACTTTATCGTAACTGGATCGAGTATCGGAAAGGGCTTGGCAGCATGGATAAAGAGTCTTGGCTCGAGCTGGAGCACTTACATCGGTGGACATCATTGGGAAAGTACAAGTTGCTGATAGAGCTGAAAGACTTTGAAGCAAACTACAAGTACGCACGGTATGATGAGTTCGAGATTGGCAGTGAGGAGCACCCATATCGACTCACAATGCTGGGATCGTACACAGCGCCTGCTGTTCCTGTGGTACAGATCCGCAAAGGCATGAAGTTTACGACAAAGGATCGGGATAATGGCTGGTATTATTGAATCCGTTCGTAGCGGCGGCGTACGTCCCGACACTCATTTTCCTAACGTACTAGATGGTTTCTACAGTTATTCACCGCGGCGTTGTAGGACCGGGCTCATGAAATATGTTGTCATCCCTAGATTTTCATGTGAGCGCCGTACGTTCCCGCTACGAACGAATTCAATAATACTAGCCAATGTCAGGTGAAAACTGTGCTATGTTCTATCAGGATGCATGGTGGTACAACAAATACCACGGTGCAAATCTGAACGGACTGTATAGGAACAACGTGAGTGCCGAAAATAAAGTTAAATAAAGACCAAAATTAGGATTGGCATACACAAGAATGATAATACGCGAGACATAATGTCTGTTGCTCTGTAATTTGTTTGTAATATAGTCGCAGAAATACAAATAAATGCATTAGTAACAGATGTGAAGTAAAGAGCAAGTTTTTTTTCGGATTTACAGGGAAAGCTGCTCACTGCACTGCGTTTATCATTGTGAATTTTTATTTCAGCATTTTTTGCACAATCTCCATGATCTGCTTCATAATGTTCTCGTTTAATACTTTTTTTCCATATTATCGCTTATGCCTTGTTAACTAATAACAGTATGTTGTCTTTTTTTGCTCAAATTTCCTTTTCTTATTTTTCATGTGTTCCACTCTCTCTCTCTTTCTCTCTGTTTCGCTCGCTTTATCTCTCTTCCACTTGCTCGCTGTGTGTTTTTTCTTGTTTTACGCGTAGTTTTGTCTTCTTGTCCCTCATTATGGGTCTTTTAATATCATTTGTGTGTCGTTTCTGTCTGCCAAATTAGACGAATGTTTTGGAGTGATAAAACACCCCTTTTTGTTTAGCACTTTCATCTTCATCCGATTAGCATTTGCACGTATTACAATGCAGATCAAGAATGTTATCCTTACAGAGCAGAAGAAGCATCATCGTTTCGGTTTGTCGTTTCTTCTACTGTAAACTGTAACACATGGCATCGCGCACCGTCGCAAAAAGGATATACACTGTTCAGCTTGGGGAAGATTAGGAATGCTCCGCAAAATGACCCTCTCCTGGTTGGGGTTAGGTGTACAGATTATCAGCGCGAACCTTAAGCGAACGGGCTACGGCTTAGCTTATCATAGTATTGGATTTTTATTTTTACTATTTTGTTTGTCTCTAGCATCAGAAGGAAAAACTTAACAAACATGACCGCTCGGTGTGGCCCACTTCGATCGTACTCACTTTGGCCATTACGCATTATTTTTACAGTTTTTTTTTGCTGGCTGCTTTAGTTCTATCGGTTTTTAGTTCTCTTCCCCGTCTCATAGCGATTTGCTTGCGTTCGCTTCATCTGTTACTGCTTTGGTTGGTTTATTCGTTACACGTTTTGCAATATTACTTACTGGCTGGTTGACAACATTTTATGAAGCATTCTAACCATTCACTGGAGCTCATTTCGGTTTTAGCTTTGTATCGTTTTTTATTTTTTACTTCGGTTGCGTTTACTAATTATGATTTTTTGGTTTTATCGTTCCATTACCGTACAATGTGAAGCTCTTGTGTTTCCTTCGTAAAAACACAATTATATCAACAAGCAGTTTATCTTCGTTTTGGTACATTTTTAATAAGAGCTAGCAAATGAAACCAAGAGAAGAAGAGAAAGAGAGAGAGAGAGTGAGAGAGCTTACAAAACTTCCGCAAGTGTTTAAAAAAAATGGAAAAAATATCTATTGCTATTGTTCGAAAAGGAAAAACATAACATGATAATATAGTAAAACAAAAGAGAGAGAAATGCTAAGTTTTACTTGCTTCTTGCGTCATCTTCCCTTACCATGAAAGCGCTTTGTATATCCGGGCAAATACTTGGTAGCTTGGTTTATCTTGCTTTATGTTCGTCGTATTCTCTTCTTTGCTATTTATCTTTTCTCGTCTCTTTGTTATAATATCAATAGTTTTACATGAGTATATGCAATATATCTATATATGTTTGTGTGTGTGTATGTTTAGTGAGTGAGTGCTTGCAGTTTTTTTCCGCTTCGTCTTACTCTTCGGTTCACCTTTTCACTTTCGCGCACAGTTCGGTAAAAGGTTTTTTTTTAAATACGTTTTTGTCTGCTTTAGCTTTTACGTAGCGTTTGTTTGTTCTTTTTATTTGTTTTGAATGAGTTTTTTTTTTTCGTGAATATTTAACAATGACAGCTCGGTTTCTAGGTGGTTTTGTGTGAGTGTGTTTTTTCTTTTCACTAGTTTTAATGCCATGTTTTGTTACGAGTATGATGCGTTTTTGTTGAATGATTCAGTTTTCTTTCGTTCTGCCTAGCCTTCTTTTCTGGAGATAGCTATCGTTTGTCAATTTTAAGTGACCTTTTTGTGATCTATACATAGAATGTTGTTTTATACACAAGACATACGACACTGTCTCTGTTGGTTCAAAGCACCACGGCTCGGAAATGGCGCCACTTTGTATGAGTAAGAACGATGCTTTCGTTTGGGTAATATTAGTTATACGCATGATTATACGGAAACAGCCAGACGGTTGCGCACACGTATGATAAGGATGATGAAGGGTTGCGTTGCTTCTGCTTAGCCCAGATTGATTGCTTCTCTTACTAGCAAAGCAAAGCCCCTTTCATCTTACTTTAGGATTTTTCATTTCATCCTTTGGCCTACCATTCCCAATCCTTAACGCCAACAATCAGTAGCAAACGTTTAAACCGTTGGGATTTTTTGATCTTTTTTGAAAAGGAAGGTTTGAAAGAAACTGCTACAAATATAGGGGTGGTTTTAGGTTCACTTCTTGTTTGAATATGTGTTGATTACGAGTGTGCTGTTGTTGTTGTGGGTTTACCGTTTTCGACACACTACTTACCACAGACCAGTTTGCCGATTTTCGGTGTGACTTGTTATGTTTCTGTATATAATTATAGTATGGAGGTGATGTTGGGTTTTTACACTTTTCTTTTCATGTTTTGTGTTTTAAGTTTCTGTTTTCAAAGTCTGAAAATAGCTATCTCTTATTTGCCACTGATTGCGCTGCTGCTTTTGCGCACGGTTGTACCATGCTACATTACTCTATCGTTCTTTCCGCTTTCTTGTCACACACGTTCGTGTTCGGTTTTGTCGTACTTGATTTGTTGTGTTGTACAGTGATTAATAGGTAGGTATAAATAATGATCAACGATTATGTACATCGTAAGAAGCGTTTGCCTCACTGTTCATTGTGGGCTTACACAGCACTGTCATCGAAGTGCTGCTTGCGTTTGCTAGTTAGTTTGTGTACTTTTACATTCACTGCTTTCCACACATCCATTTCGCATTCTTCTTTTGTTGCTTTCTACAGTTTACCTCTTCGCCTTCTTTCCTATACTTTTCATCTATGAAGCTTTCTGTTTTATCTTTCGCTCGCTTTTAAATATGTATATATAGGACTGTATATAATCTTCTTTATTTCCTTACATTTTCCGTTCGTCTCATAAGACTTTCATTGCAGAGTGCGTTGTCACGTTTGGTTTAAACTGCAAGCGAGCAGTGCTTGCCAATTGTCGACTGGCGTGGACGCAGCTCGGTTCAAAGTGATGCAAAGCAGCCTCAAAACGAAGTCAATCCAGTCTGATCGATGCATGAAATAACGTTCGAGCATTCCATTGATTCGTCGTGCTGGTTTCGTGGGCTCGTTTAGCAGATTAGTGTTATCTTTCCGATTCGGACGACACGATTACCGTGCAGCGTGGCGGGAAGTGTTTAGGTGCGAAGGAATTGCAAAGATGCCCCTTCCGAACCCAGCCCAAGGACGTAGTAATTCAAATAAATCGAAACATATCGCCCGCTTTGCTATCACGCGTTTTGCTCAGTTCTTAAGAAGCGAAGCTCTCGTTCCTATCCATGCTACTTAAACGTGGCCAAGTACCAAGGCGTCACGCTTTAACACTGAAGCTGAAGACATCTAAGTTAAACGGTTCCACTAAAGGGTTAAACAATTTGCGTAACAAAGTGCCTCAAACACACTGTACCAAATGGTGAGCGGTTCAATTTGTCTGTTTGAGGAATATAATCACTTTTGTTCAAGCAACACCGATTGCTGCTCCGATTTCCCGTCGGGCGATCGCTACCATCTCCTTATCACTCATCAGTCGAGATTTTGCCGTTACGCCGTGTACCTTTTTACTATTTCTTTCCTTTTTTGCTGATTGAATGGGTACAACGCTACAGCAACGGGTTACTTCATATCGCTTTTGCTACGCATCTGGTTTCTTTTGTACACAGCATTGTTTGTAGCACAACCACTCCCCGAAAGACAAAAAAAAGTAAAATAGCACTAAAATGCAAATGTTTTCCCCCCTTTTTTGCTAGCAAAACTTCTACACCCAATCGTGATAGATCGTTTATAGATAAAAAAAATATGTTCACTAAACAAACAGCCAATTGTGTGGACGTAGTACCGTACTACGGCAAGCAGATACGTGTGCTAGACGATTTAATTTCAGCTAAGTTTGACCGAAAGCAGCGCAGTAAAAAGCTCTAGCAATAATTGTACACTACTTTATGATTTCAATGTCTTTTTTTCTTCTTCTGTTTGCAATGATGTTTTCTAAACACATTATCATCTTCTGTTTTTTACTCACTCACTCACTCTTTTGCCCGAATTCTACCGACGTATCGCACGAACGTTCTGCCAATTGTTAACTAATTTGTGTGTGTTTTTTCTTTTCCTTTTGTTTTAGATGTAAAATTTAAGTTTTCATGTAACAATTTTAACAGCCCATTTTGTTTGTTTGTCGCCTTTTGTTCATCTGCTTAAGTTTTGTTTGACTCAATGAAATGGCTAGCGATGGATAATGCGTTTTATGGTTTTGTTTTGTTCGATTCACATGTGTTGATTTGTTTCTTTAACTCTGTAATTTCTACATTGCTAGTACTTTTTTCATTTTACATTCCAAGTACTTCCTTTTTTGTTTTCTGTTTCTTGAGTTACACTTACAAACAGACATACAGTTTCGAGGTGTAGTTTTCAAGGATTTACCTTCCAGCATTAATGTTTTTTAGACTCATACCATTTTCTTTTGCGTCGAAAGAACAACAATGACATTTCGTATGCATGTGTTGGGTGTGTTTTGGGATGTGATTTGTTTTGCAGTAAAAGTGTGTGAATTTTTTTTTGTGTGAGATTTTGGTGACGTGTGCAACCGTGTGTGTATGTGTGTGTAGTGAAGTGTGTGTGTGTGTGTGTGTGTGTGATTTCTTGAGAGTGTATTTGTGTGTAGGTGAGTTGGTACTGTGAAAGCATTCGGGTGACATTGATAGCAGCAGTGGGAGCGATTTGGGGTTTGGTACTCCGGGTCATTTAATAATTTGCTTGTATGTATTGCATTCTACCTTGGCGTCTTAACCACACTAGACAGACAAAATCTACAGCGCATTTTGCTGATTGTACAACAACAATAAGCACCATTTGAGGTTTTGCTAGCTTACTGATCGAAAGCCATCCTCTCCAACATAGACACTCGCATACACACGCACACATACGGATACAGAATGGCGAACATGCGGTATGGGGAGTATGAATGATGGCGCCATGTGTTGTTCTAAAACTGGAGCCCGTTAGGAGCGATGAAAGGACAAGGAAGGGGTGGGGGGCTGGTGTGTTTTTTATCTGTTTTTTTTTCGGGGAGATGGTGGAATAGCATCAATCCAGTTATCTTTGGCACTCAGGTCAAGACCGGGTCCATTTCGGGTCCGAAGGCTCAGTAAATAGTGCGACACGGCCGCTTGGTATCGAGTTAGTACACATCCAGCTAGTACACAGTTTGCAAAGCGCTGAGTTCAAAGCAAAAGTATTGGTCAGCTTAAAAAGGGAGGACGTGAGTAGTTATTTGCCATCATTCCCTTGCAAATCGATTTCCTTGACTTCAAGAGATGCCTCTGCTGTACTCTTTTACGAACTTTTACTACGACTAAGATCGTGGTGTAAATGCAAGTCACCGCGTTGCGTTTATAATGCGTGTTTGTGTGGTTGATTACACCTACCCTCCCGCAATGTCTCTCAGCGATGCCTTTTTTGTGGATTCGTACAAGACAACTGTTTGCAGCTCGAACAAGACACTGCTGCTATGGTTTTCTGCTCCATCAGTGGTAGTAGTAGTAGTTGATATTAAGTAGTATGGGTAGTAGTTTATGCTTGCATTATTATTGATCAACTTCAAATCATCGTTTCATCCCTGACGGCTAGAATATCTCTGAATTACCGCGAATAAAGAACGTTGTTTCTCTTTCTCCTTTCCCTTGCTGATTAGAATCTCCTTTTATCATTGTTCGATGCATTAGTGTGCATATATGTGAGTGTGAGTGCTTTTGATTTTTCGTGTTTCGCTAGTAAATGCGAGCAGAAGGTTTCACTGAGGGGCAGCAGAGAAAAGAGAAAAGAAAGGATGAAGCGTTCAGAGGTGCGCTAGAGTCGCTATGCAAACAAAACTAAAACATATTAGCAGCAAGATATTTTGCAATCCAATAAACATAAAAAAATAACATACAACCCTAAACGAGAACGGGGACCATATCTTATCATGCGAGCGTAACATTAGTCAGTTCGGGTTAGTCTAGCGTAGAAATTGCTTTGAGGGTTTTGCGATAGCGGGCAAACAAATCGCATCTATAATTGTAACTGGCAGTGAACTGTTGTAACCTAAGCAGGATAACAAACTCTACAGGTTTTGTGTAGCAAAGAAACAGATAGTGGTGAACGAAACTGAAGCTGAACTACTGCAAGTATCCCTGACAGAGGAGTTGGGTGGAGCTGAGTGAAACGGACCATTTCAGTGCGTGGACTTGGTGGGTCGTCTGATTTGTCTTAAAGCTCAGTGCGGGTTCTTCAAAATGATGTAAATAAAATAGTACAATAATGAATAAAAAAGCATAGTAAAATTATGACCGTACGGGGAAGCTTAGTAGACCCAGCGTCCACTTTATAGCTTTATAGCTGCTGTCAAACGGAATAAAATAGAACAAGCGCCTTGGGCAAGCGTGACAAAGGGAGTGTCAAAGCCTTGCAGAACAGCGTGCAGGTGGAAGCAGGCGTTGGTATTGGTGGTGATGATTGGTGGTGGTTGTGAAAAAACGGACGTTTCAAAAAGGAGACAATCCAATTTTGGAAACGGAAGAAACGAAAACGTACGATATGCGAGATCGTCTTCACTTCAGCTTATCAGCGGTAAGGTCGATCCCTTTTTCTGGTACTTCAGAATTATCCGGATCGCTAGCCGGCAGGGAAAGCAAATGCTATGCTTCTAAAAATATTAATGCTGTTGGTTTCGGCTCTAGGTTTGATTTCTTTGCTTCCACTACTAGAAAGGTGATGTCGTTCTTGTCGCGCGCCGCAAAACACTCCGCTATCAGTCGAGCGACGTCCTGAAACGATCGCCAAGGGGGAAAAGAGGAAACACATTTTGACTTAGTAATTCCAACGTTGGCTGGAAAGATGATGAGACCTACCTGATGATGCATTCCCTCCACCTTATTCCCGTCGACCTCCAGGATCAGCTGGCCTACCTCCAGTCCACCGGCATCGTACGCTGCTCCATGTTCCTGTAAGACGGAGAGGACAACAAGTTTAGATTTTGAGAACAAGCTTTTCAACAACTACAGTATAAGAAGCCTTTACGTACGTGGATGTTGATGATGCGTGGCAGCGGATGTTTCGTATTTGCGCCGCCCTCGATGGCGATGCCGAGGATTGGCTTCGATTTTTTAACGGTTATATGAAGATTTCCTCTATGATCAGGTACTATATGTGGTGGTTGATCTTGATTCTGTTCCAGCGACGATCCGTTCTGGTCCAAAGGCAGCCGTTGCATTGACTGGATACGGTTGTAGGCGAATTTGGCAAAAGAAGGTTGGAATGGAAGGCGAGGAAAAAAATTAAATTGAAACAATTTGTTACGAAAAAAACACGAAAAGGACATTGAAACATTTGTGCCAAAATTGCATCGATATGAATTATGGAGTACGATAAGCGGATGGACATGAGGTGTGGCAGGGTTTCTCCCCGTGCCAGAGAGTAACCAGCTTGTTTCGTATAAATACACTTAAATGTTGTAAGAAGGTTATAAATATATGAAATGCTGTATAGAACAAACAATAATACTCCAGAACGTTATCATACGTTATCGTTATGAATCGTGCTTTATATTCACTTAAGGAAATTAGATAATAAAAGTGAGATACTGTCGTTTAGTACACATACAAATGTAATTACTAATAACAAAGAAGTTATTCAAACTTGACAAAAACAAGAATTAGAATTATAGTATTTTTCAAATTGCTGCTACTACGATGAAGCACTAGAAATGGTGTTCTTTAGTACGGGAATGCTACTATCAGTCACTACTTAGTACGCAAACAAGTTCTAAAAGCCGAGTAGATGGACTTTGTGGGAAGTGTTATACTCATTCTTCTACAGTTCTTTTTGGTATATGTGGTGAAATAGCCTTGAAGCGCAATTATAATTGTATGAGTGTTTGTGTACTTTTAGAAGACAGTTGATTACGATTGCATTTTCTGCAATGTGTACGGTATTTAAAGTTAAAGGATAGTAATGCTACAGCTCAACGGTATGAAAGCACAATGTTTGTACTAATAATCTACTTGTTATACATTTTAGTAAGGCACTACTACAGGACTACTGTAAGCCGTATCTGGTGATTTGTAGCCTTTGTGTTAATGTCTGTCACTGGGCGTGTATGTGTGTGTGTGTGTTTGTATGTATGTTTGGTTTCTGTGTTAACTTGTGGTTTTCTTATTTCCACCGTCGATTTATTTTTCATAATAGCGTTATCAACAAATGCTGCTACCGAGGCCAATGCTTAGCGAGGGACTAGAGTTAGCGATCTAATGAACAACGTTTCACATCCTAGCAGAACTGACAAACACGCACACACCGAAATACAGCCACACTAAAGACCTAATAGTAGCAACAGGAATGGAACTTTCTATCTGCCCCGGTGAACAACTGACACAGTTAATGCGTTCGGCAACGCGCAACATGAACGAAACATACACGAGTACAACAAGGTGCAAACATGATCGGTAGTTGTAGACTGCTGGGATAGCTACCCAGGGCTACGATTAACGTTTACGGCTTCTATACTGGTGAGTGAAAGAAGAGTGTATGGTTGTGTGGAAAATAGTTTTCCATTCGCTTGAGTAACGTAGTATCGTTTTCGCAGCATTTACGCTACGAAGCGTCGGGAAGGCACGTACGTACGGAGGTCGGCACAATAACGGCACACAGTACAGCAAGACACACAGATCTATTTACCTGATGCCGTCTGACACCCGGATCGGTTCCTAACAGTGTTCCTGCGCCTGCTCCGTCCTCATCATTCAAATCAAAACTTCTAGACAACTTTATCGACAATTCCTGGAGCGGCGTGTGTGTTTGTTGTTGTTGTGTGTTTGGTTTAAACCGCCGGATGGCATTTGTTTGATTTGATTTATTATTTCAGGAAAAAAGTTGGAAAGAAAGGAAAAAAAGAAAAGAATTGCACAAAAATGAAAAACCACTGTTCGTGTACGGAGGTAAACAGTAAAACGCAACACAAAGCAGTGAGGGCTTTTTTCTTTAAAAAATGATATTTTAAGAACAAAATAGCGATGAAAACTATAAATACAAAACTCTGCTCTCGGACAACTGTAAAGCATAGGCAAACTAGAAGCATATAATGAACAACAAATGAACAAAGAACCAACCAACGACGATCCGAAACAAATGAACATTCAACCTGTCACATACAAAAACAAAAGCAGAGAGCAGAACATGAAATAAAAGATGAAAAACAAGGCTAAACAAAATTAAATAAAAGCAAAACAGAAGAAACAACACTGTAACATAATGGTAAACAAATACAATTAGAAAATATACTTGACAGTAACAAACGATAAGCAAACTACACTAATTTTCGATTGACTCATGGAGGGGTTCATGTTACGAGTCTTATGGCTATTAGTTTTAATACCGGTATATTTCTTTATTGGTTTGTTTTTTCGTTCTCCAATGTCTAGAATAGTTCGTTTAGAAAAAAATCCTCTTTGTGCTTTTCCTTCTTTAATTACTTCATACTCTACTGAACTAATGTTTCATGGTGTCAATGTTTTCTGTTGGTGTATTTGTACAGAATATACACTATCAGCGGATTGATAGTGTAAATACTTAGCAGTTTTCTTTATTGGAATGTGATTAGTTTTCCTTTGCTTGGTTTCGTTTCAATCCTTGATACTATGAGAAAGGTGCCCCATGCTTGCAATGTAGTGCAGAAAAGAATACACTTGAATACAATGGTGGTAGCAAGTGGGAAAGTTGGCCATATTAGGTAATCGATTTGAAAGGGAAGTAAGAAGAAACCAAAAACAAAAGAAGACGGTGTATAAATATAAAGATGGTGCTTTGGGATGACGATTTTGACTGACGGTTGCTCGTCATGAAAGTGTCCATTTATATAAATATAGATTTTTTTCTTATTACAGTTTTTTGGATGAGACTGTTTCTGTGCGATTTTGTTGCAGCAAAATTCAATACAGCTTTTCAAACAATGCTACGCAGTGAAAGTAATTCGAAACAATGTACGAAACGCATGCAGTGTGCGATAAAAAAGAGAGAAAATCTACGCTCTAGCTAACTACACATCGAATTCGAGAGGCCACCTCATTCCTACGGCGAATAAGTAAGTATAGAAATAAAGCAAACAAAAAACTGTGAATGTGAAAATTTAAGATACAAATCAACTAGTATAATAGAGTAATACAAAAGTAGTATAATAGAGTTAAATCAATGAATTAAATAATGCATAACACGTGGTAAGTGTTTCTTTAGTACTTTTAAGAAAATTGTCGAAGAAATACGAATAAAAATGGGAACGACAAATCAACCGATAGGCAGATTCGTATAACAACATAGAAAACTGTCATACATACTTATAAAAATGGACACAATTCGTGCTTCGTAATACTGATTTATGAAGGTGCATCTAAGAAATGCAACCGTTAGAGGCGCAAATTAAACGCAAGATGAAACACACATAACAGTACAGAAGGGAGGTGAAAATGGTTGGATTTAGTTGTTGTGGTTTTGATTATTCAAACTTTTGAAAATGAGAGTGCTTTTATTTCGATCATTGCAGTAATAACAGTTTAAACTGGATAATGCGATAGTCTAATAATATAGAAACAATCAATTTTCCAATCCACTGAGTATTTAGAAACATAATTTTCGTGGAAAATAACAAGTAAAAATAACAACAGGGTATTTAAGAGAATGTGAAAGTGGAACAAAACATTATACATAACGAAGAGAGTGATAAAATTGCAAGAGAAAGACAAACATTGACAAAAGACGAACAACTTTGATCGAAATAGAGCAACATTTGTGATTTTAGAGGTAGAAGTGATTCAAAGAGGTAGAGAGAATCAATCAAAAAATGAGACAACAAAAACAACAAAACAAAAGAACACAACCAGTTCTCCAAGAGGGGATCATACCCAGGAAAGAAAGAAAGAAAATCAACGCAAGAAATGTAACAGGAGATTTAGAAGTTTAAAGTATGTTAGAGGTTGCACTTACGAGAGGTCTTCCCCAGTACCAAGATTTGACTCGTTGCGTTAAACCACCTAAATGTGATCGTATTCCATCTAAGTAGCTTCCCTGTAAGTTGGCGGGCGAATTTATTAAAAATAAAGCATGTCCATACCATGAGGCTACCACAGAACGGATGTGACCGGCGAAAAATGGCGAAACGGACGGCGAAAGTGCACTTTGTTTGTTTTGATTAAGATTCCCTTTATGCAATCTGATCTCACCTGATCAATCAATCAATCTTTTTTTTGTTATACAGATATGTTTTGTTGAACGACAATCAAATGAATGATAAATCTACAAGATTCTTACGTACTAATCGATTCTATCGAAGAAATGTAAAGAAAGTACCCGTGGAAATGAGTAGGACTATAGAGTTTGAGCTAATTATTGGTAAAAAAAGACTATCATACCTTAACAGTGTAATAATACTAGGTTATAAATTTAGAAACGTTCTAGCTGATGTATACATATTGCGTCTGGATTCTTACACCACGAGCCTATGTTGTGGTCGCTAATTGCTTAACGTACTTCAACGTTAAGAAAAGCCTAATTAATAAAAGTGTTCAAATTTTGACGCAAAAGGTAACTATGGTTTCGATCTACAACGTATGAACTCTCTAAATATGTCTCGAATGTATAAGGAAAAGGTACGCTGAGTTTGGATTCATATTAACAACACATTTGAATGATGAGAGGTATAGAGAGAGAGAGAGAGAGAGAGAGAGGAAGAAGATGGCACCAGTACACAACGTAAAACGGCAAACGGAAAATGATGTGGAGAGACGAAACTTACCTGATCCTATGCGGGTGCATTGCAGGTTGAAATAGAAGTTAATAATTACATTGCACAAGTTTCGATCGTTCGATCCACACTTACCGAGTCGTAATCTGCCCTAGATAGCTGAGTCTCGCTTCCTCTCCTGGGTCGTGTAGGATCATTGTAGTCCTGCTCGGTTGTAAGCACAGCGGTCACCGGTACACAAAGCGTACAAGAAGAGAAACACAAAAGAAAAGACATCGTTTTATCAGTAAACTGGTGAACAATGTTCCAATACGGTCATTTATACTGCAAGAGACACACCGTCCCGGCAGTGTGAGAAGCGCATGAGTGATAAAGACAACGAAAAAAGAAAGAAACCCGTGTAAACAATAACTCAACAAGTGATGTGAAAATTGATTGTGAAGGCGACATATTTGGATCACAGACTTTGCAAAACAAAACGATTTGCCGAAGAGAGAGACAGAGAGAGAAATATAGAAAGAGAGAAATACATAGATAAGAAAGGGGTGTCGTGACGTGTCATGTCGGGTGTCAACAATGATTCACAGACATCGCCGATCAGATGCATAAACGGGACGTACGGCAAGGGACGATAACGATGGCGAGAAATGGCTAGTGTATGGGCTAGTGTTGTTTTCTATTGGTGTGTTGTTGGCGTGTTGTTCGTTGGTTTACATTTCGGCTGGTTGTTTTATTGTAGAGATTTTTGTTATTTGTTTGATAAATTGTTAGCTACAGACACACTTAGAGTCGCTACACTAGAGATATAATTATTTGATTAGATCATTTAGAGAGCGTTTCTATAAACTAGTACTGATACGGGAGGAAAGTAAGGTATAACGTTTAGCTCTGACGTCATCTCTGACGTGAGCTAGAAAACAGGGACACTGAGAGCTCTGGGAATGTGTTCTTGTGTGCGGGAAGATAATCGGTAAATGTTAAATAGTAGACTTGTATAACTTAATTTAGAATAGTTTGCAAATTGTTGTTAGTTTTAAGAACAAATTATAAAATCAAATTACTTGATTGAAAAAGACTAGAAAGTATAAGAAAATAATGAAAAGTTTATAAATGAGACAAAAATGAGGCAGAAGAATTGAGAGAAAAACTAACAATATGGAAAAACCAGTTCCTACCCTTCCCTGACAGAGTGCATAACGTAATTCAGATGGAACGCAAACAAAACCGAAAAAGGGCTAACTAAAACGAGTAGTTAAACGAAAGAGAGAGAAAGATAGAGAGAAAACGAGAAAAAAGAAGAACAAATGCAATTAAAAGAACAACACAATCACCTTATTCTTCAACTGTTTAACGACGTCGCTAGACGAGGAGGATATTTTGTGGCGGTTCAGATGATGCAGGCCACCGAGGGCCGCCGACGGGCCGCCGGCAAAGTTCAGCCGGTTGGGCGTTACCGTGAGAGGATTATGCGGAATGTCGGCCAACGATGCGTTCAAGTGACGGGACGAGGCGTGATGGTGTAGGATCGGTCCTGCCGACATCGGCCGGTACGGTAGCGGCGCGGGCGGGCTGGATGCAAAAACCCCGCAAAAAACCCGTGTCATACCCCCCCCAAGAGATATTGTAATGAGCCCCGTTCCAACCCCCCCCCCCCCCCCCCGGCCCAGGACATTTGCATTTCAATGTGTCCGAGTGTGGGTTTTCGAAATGAAAAGAAACACGCGTGTGTTTGGAGTTTAAAATGGGAGAAAATAGGGAGAAAACAAAACAAATAAAAGAGAACACAATAAAATCACAAACACACACACACACACCCATACCCGCACGCCATTGAAACGCGTTAAGTTAAGGGAATGAAGGGAAAAAGAGAAAAGAAAGAAAGAAAGAAAAACACGCGTTAAGTTACTGCGGATATGCTGGAACCCTCCCCCCACACCATCATCACCACCACCGCCGCAATGGTTCCATTTCAAAATCGTGATCGTGTGTGTACCGATTGCGAATGTCCGGCATCGTCGATGCCAATCCGAGGCCAGAGTCTTCTGCGGGACTGCGACCGGTCGCTTCTATTACTTCCAGATCCGTTTCAGACACCTGGAAAAGTGGGGCGATTGGATGGAAAGGATGGGGACATTCGTTCACTTAAGTGGTTACGTACGTACGCGAGGGCGCGTTAAAGTGGTGGCTCTGTTTTTTTTTTTTTCAATGCAAATACTATTACCCGTCCACCCCGTTCTGTTGGAGGTGGACGTTCGGTTATGAGGATAGCAAAGATGTCTAGCACTACTACTTGGTACAGGCTACGAGCGGCAGGCGCGCATGTGTATCTTAACTGTGTACTAACGAGCGAGCGAGCGAGCGAGCAAGAGATATGTATATAGAGAGAAGAAGAGAGATAGTGTACATGTGTGTATGAGTGTGAGTCTACGCTAGAATTAAAAGTGACTGTTTTCATTCTAGGATTGGCGAGAGATATAAACAAGAGAACCTTCAAACTGCAAACTGACAGCTACTTCTAGATAGCTAGTAGAAGTGGAATGAAGAGAAAAAAGGCAGACTAGTAAACAAGAGCAGCTAACTACGAGAGGTATTTTCAAGAAAGAAACAAGCAAGAGGCGTAAGAAATATGGTACAACATGGAGGGCAAATCTATGAGGCTTTAAAGAAAAAACAAAGAAAAAAAATCATCCACTAATTGCTACGGCGATCTAGGACTGTGTCGCAGGGGTAGAGTGTATGCATCAGAACAGGCCGGTTCTGATAAAGGTGTTAGTGGAGAAAAATTATATGGAGAAAATAGTACTAAGGGAAATTATGAGCTAAGTGTTGAGGGACGATACCACAAGTGGGACGATTCTACTGTGTTAAAGGCTCCCCTTTTGGTTTCGAGACAATAAATGATCTGAAGTCGTATAAGATTTAGACGAAAGTTAAAATCAAAATTGTGAATGATTTTTAAATAGTCTTCCAAAATAAATTCATATTACAAAAACTGAGATAGTAGCATCCTCTATCGGCGAGTAGCGTAAACCTCAAAATGAAATATTTCACCGACTTGTTTAATTCTGTTATGTGTCTTTTTTCCAGAAAAATATCAGAATTAATATAAAATATTTTAAAAGTATTCACGAGATCCAAAACCAAGATATGACGTTCATTAAACGTTAGTGTTAGCTATGGTCTTGAAGATATACAACAACCGTCCATAAATAGAAAGCCATACGATTGTTGGTCGATCGTCCAATTATCAAAATTTTCCGTGACTCACACAATGGCCCAGGGCATTGCACCAAACAAAACTGTTCTGGTCAGTTTTGCCATGTCAATAAACTTCTGAGCGATCGAAACATCTAAATACCGCTCAGTTTAATTTAACTTTTAATGTATTCTCAGGCGCACAACATGATTGATTTCAAATACACATCTCACACACCCAGGCAGGCCCAGCTCGTCCACGCCGCGTCATTATTATCAAGAAAACATTATCAAAAATCAACCACCCCGAACGATGTCATCAGCCCACGGTCCACGGCCCATCGGGAACAACAAACTCGCAGCCGCCCATTCTGTGCGCCCATCACTGTTGGATTGTTTTTTCCCTTCCCGATTGGCCACTGGGACGCGCCATTTGCTTTGTTTCGTTGCAGCCCGTAGAATGCGATAAGCGATCGATTGTTGTTGTTGTTGTTGTTTTTGGGATGGATGCATCATCTACCGCCGCCCGACCGACCCATAAGCGGCCGGTGATAAGTACAACTTGTTCGAGCATGTGCATGTGCATCCGGAAGGGATGCGGTGTCGAGCCCCGAAACATGGTTGGTACTGGCGCCACCAACGCCACATGACGGTGGCCGCCGGTACCGCCTGCCAGTCCGAGCGAGAGATTACAAGTAATCCTTCCATAAATAATCGCTCAGCAAATAAAGCGCGATGCGCGCTGCGTCGGGACCCGGGTGCAACACGTTGCCCGTGGGTGGTGTAATTTATGGTACAGGACCGCGCCTTCGGCTTTTTGAATATTGATGAGCATTATCGGACGGCGTGTGGATGGAGTGAGTGTGTGTGAGGGGTGGGTTTTTATGTTCATATTGAGATTTAAATCGAAAGAAAGTATGTGACGCATAAAGTTGCATTTGGTGTACTCAAGAGCTATTCGGTGGCATGATTTATATCAGTTTACATAAAACGTATTAATATATATACAAATACATAAATACATATACCTATATTATCTATAGAATGTGTACAGTATTTGATCGATATTTGAACTATTGAATTACATTTGATCTAACAAAAACCAATTCCAGCATCACAAAGAAAAATCGTGAATTGCACCATTGTGACAAATGTAACAAATTCTAGCGCCGCCATTTTCTTCTATACAATTCACCCCTTCCCTTACTACACGCTGCTTCAGGGGCGATAAAAAACTACCACAAAAAAAACGTCCTTTTCAAATAAGAGGGGAAACGAACCACTCCAAGAGCAAACGGCGCCTTCTCATTCGACGAAACTTTCTCCCAATCCACGTCGAGAGAGTTCATGTTTTTTCCCTTTGTTTACCTTTTTTGTTAGAAAAGGGGAACTGCTGGCTGCGGTAGATTTTTTATGTTTACGCTTACGCAATCGGGCCAATGCGTGCGCGTTTACGTTTCTAGGGAGTACATAAAGCATGAAAAAAATGCTCAACTTCTCCTTCTTAACTACACGCAACAGCACGCAATAGCAGCAGAGCAGCAGCAGGCGGGCACGCTTCCAGGCAACGACTCAAACTCACGGCAACGAGCCCCGCTTGCTATGTATAAAAGTAAAAAAAGAACTGCTTCTCCGACCCTTCTCCATCCCGACAGCAGTTCGTACGTGGAAAGGGGCGCCGTACAGACACTCACACACCGTAGCACAAAACACTGGAAGGATAATGTGCGACCATAAATAAATGTAGATGGTTGGTAGTGTTGGGGTGTGTATTTTTTTTTCTTCTGTGGGTTCATTCCATCCATCCATTTCGTTCTGTTCTGCGCTGCTCCCTTCCAGAACCGGCTGCACGGCTGCGAGTGCGTACAGATGTCCCCTTTTTCGGATGGCGATTGAAGCGCTCACACGAAGGGCTGCTGTAGGGGAAGCAAGGGGCAACCGTTTCTCTCGACCGTGTGCGATAAAGTACGTGTGCGTGTGTTTTTTTGTGCTTAGTTTTGTTCGTTCATTTCCTCTTTTTTCGTACTCTCATCGCTTATTTATTCCGCCTTCTTCCCGAACGCGCCATTGCGTGCGCCTGTGTCTATTCTTTCCCCCGTTGGCTCGCCGTGCTCCAGTTTGTTTGTGGCGAGAGATTGCGCGAGAGAGAAAGCGAGAGAGCGCAACCGATAATGGCGGCCGCCAGCGAGGTGCGCCGCCATGAGGGGGAGCTTTTTTTCTCGCAACAACCTCCCTCCCAACGCAACCAAACAAAATAGCAAATGGCGCCATTCGGCAAACAGTGCGGACTCCATCATAAAAATGAGGGGAGCCTAGAATTTTCGTACGGGAAAGGAAGTTCCTTTTTCTGAGTTTTTTTTATTTTATTTTTCTTTTTCATAGATTGGATCATTTTATGTCGAGTTTTAGCTTTTTTTTTTCCTATGCTTTGTCTGTTTATATTGTTGGCGTTATTTATGCTGCGTAAATGAAATAAATAATGCATCACCATGGCGACCAGAATAGAGAGTGGAAACGTGTTATGCAGGAAGCACATGTTTTAAACCAGAATACGAGGATATGTTATAATTTTATGTTGTTCACTGATGTTTATTAAATTGAATCATTTCAATGTATTATTTAAGATTGTTGGTTAAAAATAATCGGTGATAATAGTCGTTGATCTAGGGGTTAGTTTGAATGTTAATAATGAGATAGTTTAAAAGGTTTTCGTAGCACAAATATGCTGGCCAATTATATATGAATAAATAGATAAATAAAAATATATTCTTAATTTTTTTCTTTGCTATCAAACATAAATCTAACATTATTACATAAAATTACACTTAATTCTAGCATTAAATTGTATCTTAAGCTAGAAGAAAACTGCGCTGTTCCCCATGCCTTCGGTTATTCGCCCAGCCTAACAATGGGGGAGGAAAAAAACCGCTTCCTTACGGGTCGTTTACTCCGTCGACGACTATCCCCAGAATTTTGCTGATTGCTCCGGCTTGGTTAGACGATTTCCTTTCTGGATTTTCTCTGCTTCTTTTGCTACCACTAGCTGGGTATGAGTTTTCCCTTGACGCAAGTGTGCAATGTGCGAAGAAAATAAAAAGCCCCGAGGGAGTATCTGTGGCGGCGGTTACGAGTGGCGAGGCAAATGTCTATCCACTCTTCTTTTCACGGGTACAGCTCACAAAAACAAGGAAGAAAAAGGCCCACTGGGTGGTTAGTGGGATGGGGGCGCACTCTGATGCTATTTTTTTTCTTTCGTGCAGCCAAATATTCTCTCTCCATTTTCCGTTGATCATAGCGATATGTATTAAAGCACGTGTGTTAGTGTATGTGAAAGTTGTTTACTTTACTTTCATTTCCCATTTCTTTGACTATTTCCCCATTCTTCTTTGCTTCCGAACGCTCCGCTGCAGTGCGTTATCTGCGTTTGTTTAATCGGGTTTGATTACAGTGAAATGAAGCTGACCGTCCAGCCATTGGGAAGGGCCTAATAGCCAACACTACTGCGAGGGTGAAATTATGAGTGTAAATAATCCACACATCTCCCACAAACGCACACACACGCGTGTTTCTGATCGGAAACCATCATCGTCGTCAACATCATCATGAGAAAAAAAGCATCAGTTTCGTACGGGAAAGTACGTAAAATCGTGCCCCATCACGACAGCTACGGGACTCACAAATGCCGGCCACTTTAAAACCCGGGATTGTAGTGCTAGTCCGGGGCTGCCACACAAGTGTGTTGTTTTTACACGCTGACAAAATATATTTATTTTCATTAATTTGTCTCTCGCCGGGCTCGCTAGGCGCGGCAAAGCCCGTAATGCGCCTCCTAAAAACCATCCGGGTGTCCAGGGCGGTGTCGTTAAAGTGCATTTTAAAAGCAATTAAAGCCCAGTAGCCGCAGGCGCACTTTTGCGTAGAGCAGCTGGGTCCGAACAATAACAAGCGGACCTTAGCGACACACACACACACACACACACACACACACACCCACACACGGGCGCGGCACCCGGCCCGGTGGACGTGCGCGTCACACGTTGGTTTTTTTTCAGGCGAGACTTCCACGGCGAATGAAATGAGCAATCGCTTTAGCGAATAATTAAGTCTTTAGTAAGTGAGAGCATTTGCATTAGGCTGATTATGCTAAAAACGTACATAAACATTCTTAAAAGTGAATGATGTTGTGTGTGACGGAATTGGTTTGATACAAACATGATTATTTATTAAGTGTGTCGGTAATTGCTGTTAGCATCGAATTTCATTTCGATCCATAATAAAGATGCCTTTAAAAGTGTTTAAAATAAGCACTTGGAAGGAAATTATAAATTTTATTTATTTTTGAACCGACGTACAATCATGTCTAATCGGCAAACTTATACAGGTATTCTCCGATATAAAAGCTATTAATGCCTACCTCGAATATTAGCGAAAGTCGAATTTTGAGGTTTTCAGTCAAATCTTAGTTAAGTTTCGTGCAATTTTGTTTTACGTGGTAGGGTTTAGAAACTAAATTAGTTATTTGTTCTGATTTCAAATGAAAATAACAATTTTGTGCCTTTTAAAATGATTTTTAAAATTTGAAGAAAAGAGAATTTATTTGGCAATTTTACAGTTGATGTGTCAATTCGGTACAATTTGCTAAAAAAAATGTCAAATTAAGAAAATAGCGTATAGCGAAATTGCGTACATCGAGTAAGGCGTATATCGGAGAATATCTTTATTTAATTATCGGAGCACATACACAGGACTCAAACATTAAATATGACGCATTAATTATTAAATTAAAAAAAAACAATAAATATTAAATTTTACAGGCGAAACGACGCAAGCAAGGCGATTCTTCGATTAATCCTAGTCATGGCACCAATGTCGACAAAAATCCTAGTCATGGCACCAATAATGCTATTCAATTGGCTTTTAATAGACCCAACATTCTCATACCGAAAGAAATGTGCCATATAGACATATACAGATGAAGATAACAAAAAACTACAATAAATACATATCTAAGCATTCATTTTTCGCATTTTGAATTTTGTAACTCATGAAATATGCCGTCTGGAAATTCATGTCACTTTGGTGGATTCAGACTATCGTGTGATGGAGCATGTAATGAAATTATAAATCGAATACACACTCAGATAATTTAGATATTTAATCGATTGACCATTTTCATCAAGAAATCTTGTTCACTAATGACTTTTACTTCCAGTATATTAAGGATTTATCAAATGTTTGATCGTTAATTATTAATACGGTGAATATTTAATAATTTTATTACCACGATATAGTGATTTTTGCTTTTTACCGAAAGCATTGATAGTATGGTTTGCCTTTTCGTCAAAATAATCTGATAATATTGCACGCGTAACATGAACGAAAGCGTTGAAATTCTTTATCCAAATACAATTTCATGTTAAGCTTTCATAAATACTTAACTGTGTTGAGAAATACGAAACAGACAAACAGACATTATTTCCTTTCAAAATATTTTAAGAAAAAAAAACGTAATTCATTCATATTTCATATTACATATTCATATGACAGGAAAAAAGAGACACATTAAATATAGTTGCCAAATAGCAGATAAATGAATAAAGCAATATGAATATATCAAAATAACACGGCAATTAAGCTAATATTTAGGGCAGCAATGCTTCTAGTTGAAACATGCTGCTTTATTGTTTTGCAATAAAATAATCATCAATATTCACTTAAAATTCATCCAACGCATTTGCCGCTTGCTAGACGCTTAATGCTTCATAAAGTACGTAACTCGTTCCTCGGGCTGCTTACGAAATCGAACCGGCTAAACCACTGAAACGGAGAAAGTTGCCACCTTGCCAATAGAGGGAAGAGCAGCAGCCTCAACCACCCAAAACCACGGTAAGTGATTAGGAGGTGGCGTACGCAGAAAGGTGAAAAACGGGAACAGGGTTAGTGCACACAAACACGGACGAAACAAAACAAAAAAAAGCATAAGCCCTGAATCAGTATCACGGTAGCACCAAGTGCACCCCTTTGCCCCATATGTTGTCTTGCTAGACGCACTTTCGATTTCAAATACACACACCCATACATACACTTTTCCAAGGAAGACAAAAATCAATTTTCCTTCTGTGACCTTCCCTGGGCAAGACATGCTTCTTGGGTCGTTCCCCGTTCACGCCGAATCGTTCCCCCGTGCTCAGTCTGTCTCGCTTCACTTCCGAAACTTTACCTCTGGAAAAGCCCTACCCAGGCCCAGCCCGACCCAAGGACGGTTACTATGGACACGGCGAGAGCCACGGAAGCGAGAGCCACGGAAGCGAGAGATAGAAATAGATCAACGTAGGGCACGAGACAGAGAGAGAGAGTGAGAGCGAGCGGCAGAGCACAGCAACTTACGAGCAGACGTGAAGGAGAGAGAGAGAGTGCGTTGGAATAGGGAAGAGGAAAAAAAAGGTTCTGTTTTCTTCTGTTTCACCCTCACGCAGTGCGTTGTAGCTACCCCTAGGGATGCATGGGATGGTTGGTAGTACTGGCAGGTTCCAAAAAATCTCAGATCAGTTTTAAAACGCCAGTGTGCAGTGTGGTAGTCCTTCTGGAAAGCCTGCTGGTCCCGCACGGAGTTTTGTCAAGTCGTATGCGTATGTTTTTGTACGAGTTCGAGTGTACGTACGCGGAACGTTTTCGGAGCAGAGCAGCAATACATTGCAGGCCCAAAGACCCGATTGGTACGAAAGTGTTCAGTTGCAGGAGTAGTTTGAAGACGGTGAAACGTTACACTGTTGTGCTTGTGATTGAAATATGCTACAAATCGAATCGAAGAAAGATTGTGTTTAACAAAGTCAAACATCTTCCTGGAATGTTTAAGTGATTTGCAAAGTGTTGTAAAACAAAAGAAACTGAAAGTGAAGAGAAACAAAACGAGCGACACAATTTCGTCACGGACCCGTCCCCGTCCCCGTGATGCTGTAGCCGGCCTGTGGTCAGCAGCAGGACATCGTCGAACCTTTTGGTCTACATTTTCTTCGCTACATTTGCATCGTGCAACCATTCAGGTAAGAATGTCACACAGAACACACCGAAACCCAAACGGTTGGAGGTCGAATCTCACTTTTACAACACAAACTCATGCCGGCACAACGTACGAGCCTGAAAGATGATTGACCTACTTCCACGCCCCCCTCCCGTCCCTGCATCCTTTGGCATTCGAAGGACACTCTTTTGTCCTTAGGATTTTACAGCGCAACATTGGGCCCCCGCAGTACGGTGGGATGGTGCAATTAGGAATTGGCAAACTTTATGATGGCTTCCCAAACTTTGACTTTTCAAAGCTTTCCTCTCCATTGGCACTCTCCTGTTGTTGGTAGGTAGGTGACACAGGACATCGTCGAGTCTACCCGTTCGTATATGGTCTGAGAAAGTACCCTCGGTACTTTGGGTGAGGCGTATACAAATCGGGGGCGGTTCTTTGGCCAAACGAACGGAGTGGGAAAGTCAAATTCGGGGGTCAGCTTTCGTTTCGGGGTCTCGTTTGCTTTCGGCCCAAGGGTACGGCTGTAAAATCGATTCAATTCAGAGAGGGAAAAAGGGGAAGCTTGTAAAAAAATAAAACTTAAAAATAACACATCTCCAGCATCCCATGGTGATTTTGGGAACGGGGGACGCTTGTGATTGGGACGGTTGCAATGCTTGCGAGGGAAAGTGCATTGTTGTCACAATTGTTGCCATCGACCTTACCCTTTACACCGAAACGGGGCGCACCATTTGGGGCGGTAGCAGAAGGGTCGCAAAGGTTCGCTCTTCGCTCTTGCCACGATCGTAAAGTCGAATGTTTATTTACGAGCCGTGAGGAAAGTGTTTAGATTTTTCGGGATATTTGTGACGTGGGTGACGCATAGAATGGAAAACAATCGCTTCCTCTACGCGTACTTTCAAAGAACGAAAGGGCAACGAATGGAAATGGTTGGAACAGGGAAATGAAATGGCCGTTTGTTCCATTGTAAAACCGACAAAAACGGGGTAGAGCTCAAAGTTGTATAGGGTGTAATTGAAATATGAATGTTAAAAACAGACGATAATATTTGGGAATTATTATAACTGCACAGTCTCACATGAAAATGCTTCAAGTTAACAAAAAGTTATGTTTTGTTGAAAATATGTAATGTTTCATCGTAGTATTTAAATAATTAATTCATTTCATTGAAATACCATGAAATATTCTTAGAATACAGTAAATTAATTCCATTTTTCCTTGAAGTATACACTCATTATGTGACGCTTCTCGGCGACGGTACATAATGAAATGGCTCCCCCACAAAATATACGACAAACAATAGCGTTTTGTGGAGGAGCATGAGGCAAAAAAAACCAAAACCAAAAAGAAATATTCTGGATTACGAGAACCCTCCCAAATAAACAGAAAGAGAAGAAGGAAGAAAAAAAAAAAACGCACACACAAACCTTCTTCTGTCGCAACACACAAAACGCAACTTTCCTGCTATGCCGGGTGGGTTATCGATTTCCCAAACCCACCAACCAAGCATTGAGCATTGTGAGAGGAGGCAAAAAACGGCAGGAAAAAGGAATAAAAGATTCCGCAAAATCCTCCAAACAAAGGACGAACGTACGCATTTTCCACCCAACGAAGGAGAAGGTAAAAGGGGGAAGGGTGGTGTAGGAAGAAGAAAGAAGAAAACTCCTTCACGCAAGAGGGGACAAACAAAGCCGGCAAAATGGGAAAAATACTGCTCGGTTGTTGTGTTTTGGTTTCGGTTTCCACTCCAAGGGAAATCGTTCGTCGCTAATGGAAGAAGAGAAAGAAGTATTCCCCCAAAAAACCCTCTACTCTCGTTGTAAACGAGCACAGATACATTCTTGTAAGCAACACAACACACCACATACTCAAACACTAGAAGAAGCCGGAAAATAGTAAAACACACAGCACGTTCAATTATCGTTTTTCGGGACGGACTAGGGGGGAGGCTTGTGGGAGAGATCGTTCCCAATGCAGGGAAATAAAAAGCTGCGATGAAAATAAAAATAATCACCCACACACATACAAGCGTATGAGTGTGAGCAGCAGCAGCAGCAGTACATTTTGCCCCCTTTTTTGTCTTCTCGGGACATTTAATTTGGTTGTGGGGAGGACTTCTCACCCTCGCAAACACATATACTTTTCACCGTCCCTCTATCACTGTGTGGTTGTGTGCGTGTTTATATACCGAGGGTGTAGCAACAACAAAAAAACCCGTGTGGCATCGGTGTGTGAGTGAATCGCACTCGCGAGGGGAGAAAGGAAACACACAACCATCCATTACGGTTACTAAAGGGCTTGCCTGCTCACACAAATACGCACACCGTTTTAAGGGGAGGATAAAACGAAAAAAAACATGAACACAGCATGCCATGTTTTACTGATGGTTTTGTTTCTTTTCTCTTTTCTCCCTTTTTGCAGAATGCAGAACTTTGACTCCGTAATGGCGATGGCGGCAGCAACACAGCACAGTCCAGCAGCAGCAGCAAACGGCAGATCAACAGCAGCAAACGGCAACGCCGAACGGTTGGTTCGATTTAACGATCAAATCCGAACCACTCGACTACCATCCGCATCATCATCATCCGCTGCAGCAGCATCACCCATCATCACCTGCACCATCATCGCCCGGCGGGGTGCAGCAGGCACGACGACGCACCTCGCGAGCGATTCCCACTCCAACCCAACCTCCCCGCAGAGCGTGGACAGTATGGATTCGCTCAGTGGCAAGAGTGGATTTTTTTGAGGCAAAAG
>NW_024427668.1:32500-91709 GCF_017562075.2 Anopheles merus | reverse complement strand
ATATCTTTACTTCTAACATCCATATCTTCATTAGAAAAGCATTAGAAAGATATCTATACTTCTAACATCCATATTCTTCATTAGAAAAGCATTAGAAAGATATCTTTACTTCTCACATCCATATTCTTCATTAGAAAAGCATTAGAAAGATATCTATACTTCTAACATCCAGGTTCTTCATTAGAAAAGCATTAGAAAGATATCTATACTTCTAACATCCATATTCTTGCATAGAAAAGCATTAGAAAGATATCTATACTTCTAACATCCAGATTCTTGCATTAGAAAAGCATTAGAAAGATATCTATACTTCAAACATCCATATTTTCATTAGAAAAGCATTAGAAAGATATTATACTTCTAATCCATCCATATTCTTCATTAGAAAAGCATTAGAAAGAAATCTATACTTCTTACATCCATAATTCATTAGAAAAGCTTAGAAAGATATATATACTTCTAACATCCAGATTCTTCCATTAGAAAAGCATTAGAAAGATATCTATACTTCTAACATCCAGATTCTGCATAAGAAAAGCATTAGAAAGATATCTATACTTCTAACATCCAGAGCGTACGCGTTCATGGATGTCCATGTTGGTACAAGTTGCGGTCAGGATAGCCGTGCACCAAAATTGTGTACCGATCAGGGAAAGTACAACACGGAGGGCGCAGCCCGAGCGTACGCGTTCATGGAGGTCTATACTTCTAACATCCATATTCTTCATTAGAAAAGCATTAGAAAGATATATACTTCTAACATCCATATTCTTCATTAGAAAAGCATTAGAAAGATATCTATACTTCTAACATCCAGATTCTTGCATAGAAAAGCATTAGAAAGAAATCTATACTTCTACATCCAGATTCTTCATAGAAAAAGCATTAGAAAGATATCTATACTTTTTAACATCCATATTCTCATTAGATAAGCATTAGAAAGATATCTATACTTCTAACATCATATTATTCATAGAAAAGCATTAGAAAGAGATCTATACTTCTTACATCCAGATCTTCATTAGAAAAGCATTAGAAAGATATCTATACTTCTAACATCCAGGTTCTTCATTAGGAAAGCATTAGAAAGATATCTTACTTCTAACATCCATATTCTTCATAAGAAAAGCATTAGAAAGATATCTATACTTCTAACATCCAGATTCTTGCATTAGAAAAGCATTAGAAAGATATCTATACTTCAAACATCCATATTCTTCATAAGAAAAGCATTAGAAAGATATCTATACTTCTTACATCCATATTCTTCATTAGAAAAGCATTAGAAAGAAATCTATACTTCTTACATCATATTCTTCATTAGAAAAGCATTAGAAGATATATATACTCTAACATCCAGATTCTTCATTAGAAAAGCATTAGAAAGAAATCTATACTTCTAACATCATATTCTTCATTAGAAAAGCATTAGAAGATATCTATACTTAACACCAGATTCTTCATTAGAAAGCATTAGAGAAGAAATCTATACTTCTAACATCCAGGTTCTCATTAGAAAAGCATTAGAAAGATATCGATACTTCTAACATCCATATTCTTCATTAGAAAAGCATTAGAAAGATATCTTACTTAATAACCAGAGCGTACGCGTTCATGGATGTCCATGTTGGTACAAGTTGCCGGTCAGGATAGCCGTGCACCCAAATTGTGTACCGATCAGGGAAGTACAAACACGGAGGGCGCAGCCGGAGCGTACGCGTTCATGGATGTCCAGTTGGTACACAGGCCACCAAAATTGTGTTACCGATCAGGAAAGTACACATCGTACGCGTTCATGGATGTCCATGTTGGTACAAGTTGCGGTAGGATAGCCGTGCAACCAAAATTGTGTACCGATCAGGGAAAGTACAACACGGAGGGCGCAGCCCGAGCGTACGCGTTCATGATGTCCATGTTGGTACACATGCACCAAAATTGTGTAACGATCAGGGAAAGTACATACGTACGCGTCATGGATGTCCATGTTGGTACAAGTTGCGGTCAGGATAGCCGTGCACAAAAATTGTGTACCGATCAGGGAAAGTACAACACGGAGGGGCGCAGCCCGAGAGGTACGCGTTCATGGATGTCCATGTTGGTACACATGCACCAAAATTGTGTACCGATCAGGGAAGTACAAAACGGAGGGCGCAGCCGAGCGTACGCGTTCAGGATGTCCATGTTGGTACACATGCACCAAAATTGTGTACGATCAGGGAAAGTACACTACGTACGCGTTCATGGCTGTCTATGTTGGTACAAGTTGCCGGGCAGGATAGCCGTGCACCAAAATTGTGTACCGATCAGGGAAAGTACAACACGGAGGGCGCAGCCCGAGCGTACGCGTTCATGGAGTCCATGTTGGTACAATGCACCAAAATTGTGTACCGATCAGGAAAGTACACTACGTACGCGGTCATGGATGTCCATGTTGGTACAAGTTGCCGGTCAGGATAGCCGTGCCCAAAATTGTGTACCGATCAGGGAAAGTACAACACGGAGGGCGCAGCCCGAGCGTACGCGTTCATGGATGTCCATGTTGGTACAATCTACATGTACGGACCTAGTTTTTGTGTCAAAATGTTGCAATAAAGTGCTTGTATGCTTTTAAAATGCTTATCTCAACCGGTCACCTTTTGGCCTGCCCTTTTATAGACAGAAACCTAGAAAGATACGCCGAGGGCGGTAGCCCGAGGGCGAAACTCGCGATTTTGGTGTTTTTCATTCGCCCGGGACGACGAAATGAGCTCTGTGCACATCGTGCCGAAAAACTGTCTTCTCCACCTTTGTTTGTCCGTCTGATCATAAAATCACCCTTATTTGTGTACCATTTGGAGTGCGCAGCCCAACGTACGCGTTAATGTTATGTTTGATACACACATGTATGTTCCTAGGATTGGTAATTGAGTCAAACACACAATTCCCGACCGTCGCGGACACCATTCTTGGACAGAAGTCCTAGTACGTAGAGTACTTTCCCTAGGTATGTGCCCGTTCGTGACTATCGTTGCGTGCATACGGACACGCTTGGGTATGTTTACCATACAAGGTTACTAGGGAAACCTGCTTGCTCGACCATTGCCCTCCCGTCGCGGACACCATTCTTGGACAGAAGTCTAGTACGTAGAGCCTTTCCCTAGGTATGTGCCCGTTCGTGACTATCGTTGCGTGCATACGGACACGCTTGGGTATGTTTACCATACAAGGTTTACTAGGGAAACCTGCTGCTCGACCATTGCCCTCCCGTCGCGGACACCATTCTTGGACAGAAGTCCTAGTACGTAGAGTACTTTCCTAGGTATGTGCCCGTTCGTGACTATCGTTGCGTGCATACGGACACGCTTGGGTATGGTTACCATACAAGGTTTACTAGGGAAACCTGCTTGCTCGACCATTGCCCTCCCGTCGCGGACACCATTCTTGGACAGAAGTCCTAGTACGTAGAGTACTTTCCCTAGGTATGTGCCCGTTCGTGACTATCGTTGCGTGCAACGGACACGCTTGGGTATGTTTACCATACAAGGTTTACTAGGGAAACCGCTTGCTCGACCATTGCCCTCCGTCGCGGACACCATTCTGGACAGAAGTCCTAGTACGTAGAGTACTTTCCCTAGGTATGTGCCCGTTCGTGACTATCGTTGCGTGCATACGGACACGCTGGGTATGTTACCATACAAGGTTTACTAGGGAAACCTGCTTGCTCGACCATTGCCCTCCCGTCGCGGACACCATTCTTGGACGAAGTCCTAGTACGTAGAGTACTTTCCCTAGGTATGTGCCCGTTCGTGACTATCGTTGCGTGCATACGGACACGCTTGGGTATGTTTACCATACAAGGTTACTAGGGAAACCAGGAAGGATTCTAGGCACACGTTTGTTCCAGCACAGTAAACTTTCGTTCTCTTAAGTAGCAATTTAACTTGTTTGAATGATAAGCAACCTGCTTCCCGACCGTCGCGGGACACCATTCTTGGACAGAAGTCCTAGTACGTAGAGTACTTTCCCTAGGTATGTGCCGTTCGTGACTATCGTTGCGTGCATACGGACACGCTTGGGTATGTTTACCATACAAGGTTTACTAGGGAAACCTGCTTGCTCGACCATTGCCCTCCCGTCGCGGACACCATTCTTGGACAGAAGTCCTAGTACGTAGAGTACTTTCCCTAGGTATGTGCCCGTTCGTGACTATCGTTGCGTGCATACGGACACGCTTGGGTATGTTTACCATACAAGGTTTACTAGGGAAACCTGCTTGCTCGACCATTGCCCTCCCGTCGCGGACACCATTCTTGGACAGAAGTCCTAGTACGTAGAGTACTTTCCCTAGGTATGTGCCCGTTCGTGACTATCGTTGCGTGCATACGGACACGCTTGGGTATGTTTACCATACAAGGTTTACTAGGGAAACCTGCTTGCTCGACCATTGCCCTCCCGTCGCGGACACCATTCTTGGACAGAAGTCCTAGTACGTAGAGTACTTTCCCTAGGTATGTGCCCGTTCGTGACTATCGTTGCGTGCATACGGACACGCTTGGGTATGTTTACCATACAAGGTTTACTAGGGAAACCTGCTTGCTCGACCATTGCCCTCCCGTCGCGGACACCATTCTTGGACAGAAGTCCTAGTACGTAGAGTACTTTCCCTAGGTATGTGCCCGTTCGTGACTATCGTTGCGTGCATACGGACACGCTTGGGTATGTTACCATACAAGGTTTACTAGGGAAACCTGCTTGCTCGACCATTGCCCTCCCGTCGCGGACACCATTCTTGGACAGAAGTCCTAGTACGTAGAGTACTTCCCTAGGTATGTGCCCGTTCGTGACTATCGTTGCGTGCATACGGACACGCTTGGGTATGTTTACCATACAAGGTTTACTAGGGAAACCTGCTTGCTCGACCATTGCCCTCCCGTCGCGGACACCATTCTTGGACAGAAGTCCTAGTACGTAGAGTACTTTCCCTAGGTATGTGCCCGTTCGTGACTATCGTTGCGTGCATACGGACACGCTTGGGTATGTTTACCATACAAGGTTTACTAGGGAAACCTGCTTGCTCGACCATTGCCCTCCCGTCGCGGACACCATTCTTGGACAGAAGTCCTAGTACGTAGAGTACTTTCCCTAGGTATGTGCCCGTTCGTGACTATCGTTGCGTGCATACGGACACGCTTGGGTATGTTTACCATACAAGGTTTACTAGGGAAACCTGCTTGCTCGACCATTGCCCTCCCGTCGCGGACACCATTCTTGGACAGAAGTCCTAGTACGTAGAGTACTTTCCCTAGGTATGTGCCCGTTCGTGACTATCGTTGCGTGCATACGGACACGCTTGGGTATGTTTACCATACAAGGTTTACTAGGGAAACCTGCTTGCTCGACCATTGCCCTCCCGTCGCGGACACCATTCTTGGACAGAAGTCCTAGTACGTAGAGTACTTTCCCTAGGTATGTGCCCGTTCGTGACTATCGTTGCGTGCATACGGACACGCTTGGGTATGTTTACCATACAAGGTTTACTAGGGAAACCTGCTTGCTCGACCATTGCCCTCCCGTCGCGGACACCATTCTTGGACAGAAGTCCTAGTACGTAGAGTACTTTCCCTAGGTATGTGCCCGTTCGTGACTATCGTTGCGTGCATACGGACACGCTTGGGTATGTTTACCATACAAGGTTTACTAGGGAAACCTGCTTGCTCGACCATTGCCCTCCCGTCGCGGACACCATTCTTGGACAGAAGTCCTAGTACGTAGAGTACTTTCCCTAGGTATGTGCCCGTTCGTGACTATCGTTGCGTGCATACGGACACGCTTGGGTATGTTTACCATACAAGGTTTACTAGGGAAACCTGCTTGCTCGACCATTGCCCTCCCGTCGCGGACACCATTCTTGGACAGAAGTCCTAGTACGTAGAGTACTTTCCCTAGGTATGTGCCCGTTCGTGACTATCGTTGCGTGCATACGGACACGCTTGGGTATGTTTACCATACAAGGTTTACTAGGGAAACCTGCTTGCTCGACCATTGCCCTCCCGTCGCGGACACCATTCTTGGACAGAAGTCCTAGTACGTAGAGTACTTTCCCTAGGTATGTGCCCGTTCGTGACTATCGTTGCGTGCATACGGACACGCTTGGGTATGTTTACCATACAAGGTTTACTAGGGAAACCTGCTTGCTCGACCATTGCCCTCCCGTCGCGGACACCATTCTTGGACAGAAGTCCTAGTACGTAGAGTACTTTCCCTAGGTATGTGCCCGTTCGTGACTATCGTTGCGTGCATACGGACACGCTTGGGTATGTTTACCATACAAGGTTTACTAGGGAAACCTGCTTGCTCGACCATTGCCCTCCCGTCGCGGACACCATTCTTGGACAGAAGTCCTAGTACGTAGAGTACTTTCCCTAGGTATGTGCCCGTTCGTGACTATCGTTGCGTGCATACGGACACGCTTGGGTATGTTTACCATACAAGGTTTACTAGGGAAACCTGCTTGCTCGACCATTGCCCTCCCGTCGCGGACACCATTCTTGGACAGAAGTCCTAGTACGTAGAGTACTTTCCCTAGGTATGTGCCCGTTCGTGACTATCGTTGCGTGCATACGGACACGCTTGGGTATGTTTACCATACAAGGTTTACTAGGGAAACCTGCTTGCTCGACCATTGCCCTCCCGTCGCGGACACCATTCTTGGACAGAAGTCCTAGTACGTAGAGTACTTTCCCTAGGTATGTGCCCGTTCGTGACTATCGTTGCGTGCATACGGACACGCTTGGGTATGTTTACCATACAAGGTTTACTAGGGAAACCTGCTTGCTCGACCATTGCCCTCCCGTCGCGGACACCATTCTTGGACAGAAGTCCTAGTACGTAGAGTACTTTCCCTAGGTATGTGCCCGTTCGTGACTATCGTTGCGTGCATACGGACACGCTTGGGTATGTTTACCATACAAGGTTTACTAGGGAAACCTGCTTGCTCGACCATTGCCCTCCCGTCGCGGACACCATTCTTGGACAGAAGTCCTAGTACGTAGAGTACTTTCCCTAGGTATGTGCCCGTTCGTGACTATCGTTGCGTGCATACGGACACGCTTGGGTATGTTTACCATACAAGGTTTACTAGGGAAACCTGCTTGCTCGACCATTGCCCTCCCGTCGCGGACACCATTCTTGGACAGAAGTCCTAGTACGTAGAGTACTTTCCCTAGGTATGTGCCCGTTCGTGACTATCGTTGCGTGCATACGGACACGCTTGGGTATGTTTACCATACAAGGTTTACTAGGGAAACCTGCTTGCTCGACCATTGCCCTCCCGTCGCGGACACCATTCTTGGACAGAAGTCCTAGTACGTAGAGTACTTTCCCTAGGTATGTGCCCGTTCGTGACTATCGTTGCGTGCATACGGACACGCTTGGGTATGTTTACCATACAAGGTTTACTAGGGAAACCTGCTTGCTCGACCATTGCCCTCCCGTCGCGGACACCATTCTTGGACAGAAGTCCTAGTACGTAGAGTACTTTCCCTAGGTATGTGCCCGTTCGTGACTATCGTTGCGTGCATACGGACACGCTTGGGTATGTTTACCATACAAGGTTTACTAGGGAAACCTGCTTGCTCGACCATTGCCCTCCCGTCGCGGACACCATTCTTGGACAGAAGTCCTAGTACGTAGAGTACTTTCCCTAGGTATGTGCCCGTTCGTGACTATCGTTGCGTGCATACGGACACGCTTGGGTATGTTTACCATACAAGGTTTACTAGGGAAACCTGCTTGCTCGACCATTGCCCTCCCGTCGCGGACACCATTCTTGGACAGAAGTCCTAGTACGTAGAGTACTTTCCCTAGGTATGTGCCCGTTCGTGACTATCGTTGCGTGCATACGGACACGCTTGGGTATGTTTACCATACAAGGTTTACTAGGGAAACCTGCTTGCTCGACCATTGCCCTCCCGTCGCGGACACCATTCTTGGACAGAAGTCCTAGTACGTAGAGTACTTTCCCTAGGTATGTGCCCGTTCGTGACTATCGTTGCGTGCATACGGACACGCTTGGGTATGTTTACCATACAAGGTTTACTAGGGAAACCTGCTTGCTCGACCATTGCCCTCCCGTCGCGGACACCATTCTTGGACAGAAGTCCTAGTACGTAGAGTACTTTCCCTAGGTATGTGCCCGTTCGTGACTATCGTTGCGTGCATACGGACACGCTTGGGTATGTTTACCATACAAGGTTTACTAGGAAACCTGCTTGCTCGACCATTGCCCTCCCGTCGCGGACACCATTCTTGGACAGAAGTCCTAGTACGTAGAGTACTTTCCCTAGGTATGTGCCCGTTCGTGACTATCGTTGCGTGCATACGGACACGCTTGGGTATGTTTACCATACAAGGTTTACTAGGGAAACCTGCTTGCTCGACCATTGCCCTCCCGTCGCGGACACCATTCTTGGACAGAAGTCCTAGTACGTAGAGTACTTTCCCTAGGTATGTGCCCGTTCGTGACTATCGTTGCGTGCATACGGACACGCTTGGGTATGTTTACCATACAAGGTTTACTAGGGAAACCTGCTTGCTCGACCATTGCCCTCCCGTCGCGGACACCATTCTTGGACAGAAGTCCTAGTACGTAGAGTACTTTCCCTAGGTATGTGCCCGTTCGTGACTATCGTTGCGTGCATACGGACACGCTTGGGTATGTTTACCATACAAGGTTTACTAGGGAAACCTGCTTGCTCGACCATTGCCCTCCCGTCGCGGACACCATTCTTGGACAGAAGTCCTAGTACGTAGAGTACTTTCCCTAGGTATGTGCCCGTTCGTGACTATCGTTGCGTGCATACGGACACGCTTGGGTATGTTTACCATACAAGGTTTACTAGGGAAACCTGCTTGCTCGACCATTGCCCTCCCGTCGCGGACACCATTCTTGGACAGAAGTCCTAGTACGTAGAGTACTTTCCCTAGGTATGTGCCCGTTCGTGACTATCGTTGCGTGCATACGGACACGCTTGGGTATGTTTACCATACAAGGTTTACTAGGGAAACCTGCTTGCTCGACCATTGCCCTCCCGTCGCGGACACCATTCTTGGACAGAAGTCCTAGTACGTAGAGTACTTTCCCTAGGTATGTGCCCGTTCGTGACTATCGTTGCGTGCATACGGACACGCTTGGGTATGTTTACCATACAAGGTTTACTAGGAAACCTGCTTGCTCGACCATTGCCCTCCCGTCGCGGACACCATTCTTGGACAGAAGTCCTAGTACGTAGAGTACTTTCCCTAGGTATGTGCCCGTTCGTGACTATCGTTGCGTGCATACGGACACGCTTGGGTATGTTTACCATACAAGGTTTACTAGGGAAACCTGCTTGCTCGACCATTGCCCTCCCGTCGCGGACACCATTCTTGGACAGAAGTCCTAGTACGTAGAGTACTTTCCCTAGGTATGTGCCCGTTCGTGACTATCGTTGCGTGCATACGGACACGCTTGGGTATGTTTACCATACAAGGTTTACTAGGGAAACCTGCTTGCTCGACCATTGCCCTCCCGTCGCGGACACCATTCTTGGACAGAAGTCCTAGTACGTAGAGTACTTTCCCTAGGTATGTGCCCGTTCGTGACTATCGTTGCGTGCATACGGACACGCTTGGGTATGTTTACCATACAAGGTTTACTAGGGAAACCTGCTTGCTCGACCATTGCCCTCCCGTCGCGGACACCATTCTTGGACAGAAGTCCTAGTACGTAGAGTACTTTCCCTAGGTATGTGCCCGTTCGTGACTATCGTTGCGTGCATACGGACACGCTTGGGTATGTTTACCATACAAGGTTTACTAGGGAAACCTGCTTGCTCGACCATTGCCCTCCCGTCGCGGACACCATTCTTGGACAGAAGTCCTAGTACGTAGAGTACTTTCCCTAGGTATGTGCCCGTTCGTGACTATCGTTGCGTGCATACGGACACGCTTGGGTATGTTTACCATACAAGGTTTACTAGGGAAACCTGCTTGCTCGACCATTGCCCTCCCGTCGCGGACACCATTCTTGGACAGAAGTCCTAGTACGTAGAGTACTTTCCCTAGGTATGTGCCCGTTCGTGACTATCGTTGCGTGCATACGGACACGCTTGGGTATGTTTACCATACAAGGTTTACTAGGGAAACCTGCTTGCTCGACCATTGCCCTCCCGTCGCGGACACCATTCTTGGACAGAAGTCCTAGTACGTAGAGTACTTTCCCTAGGTATGTGCCCGTTCGTGACTATCGTTGCGTGCATACGGACACGCTTGGGTATGTTTACCATACAAGGTTTACTAGGGAAACCTGCTTGCTCGACCATTGCCCTCCCGTCGCGGACACCATTCTTGGACAGAAGTCCTAGTACGTAGAGTACTTTCCCTAGGTATGTGCCCGTTCGTGACTATCGTTGCGTGCATACGGACACGCTTGGGTATGTTTACCATACAAGGTTTACTAGGGAAACCTGCTTGCTCGACCATTGCCCTCCCGTCGCGGACACCATTCTTGGACAGAAGTCCTAGTACGTAGAGTACTTTCCCTAGGTATGTGCCCGTTCGTGACTATCGTTGCGTGCATACGGACACGCTTGGGTATGTTTACCATACAAGGTTTACTAGGGAAACCTGCTTGCTCGACCATTGCCCTCCCGTCGCGGACACCATTCTTGGACAGAAGTCCTAGTACGTAGAGTACTTTCCCTAGGTATGTGCCCGTTCGTGACTATCGTTGCGTGCATACGGACACGCTTGGGTATGTTTACCATACAAGGTTTACTAGGGAAACCTGCTTGCTCGACCATTGCCCTCCCGTCGCGGACACCATTCTTGGACAGAAGTCCTAGTACGTAGAGTACTTTCCCTAGGTATGTGCCCGTTCGTGACTATCGTTGCGTGCATACGGACACGCTTGGGTATGTTTACCATACAAGGTTTACTAGGGAAACCTGCTTGCTCGACCATTGCCCTCCCGTCGCGGACACCATTCTTGGACAGAAGTCCTAGTACGTAGAGTACTTTCCCTAGGTATGTGCCCGTTCGTGACTATCGTTGCGTGCATACGGACACGCTTGGGTATGTTTACCATACAAGGTTTACTAGGGAAACCTGCTTGCTCGACCATTGCCCTCCCGTCGCGGACACCATTCTTGGACAGAAGTCCTAGTACGTAGAGTACTTTCCCTAGGTATGTGCCCGTTCGTGACTATCGTTGCGTGCATACGGACACGCTTGGGTATGTTTACCATACAAGGTTTACTAGGGAAACCTGCTTGCTCGACCATTGCCCTCCCGTCGCGGACACCATTCTTGGACAGAAGTCCTAGTACGTAGAGTACTTTCCCTAGGTATGTGCCCGTTCGTGACTATCGTTGCGTGCATACGGACACGCTTGGGTATGTTTACCATACAAGGTTTACTAGGGAAACCTGCTTGCTCGACCATTGCCCTCCCGTCGCGGACACCATTCTTGGACAGAAGTCCTAGTACGTAGAGTACTTTCCCTAGGTATGTGCCCGTTCGTGACTATCGTTGCGTGCATACGGACACGCTTGGGTATGTTTACCATACAAGGTTTACTAGGGAAACCAGGGAATTCTAACACCTCCACAGCTTTCGCTCGACTTGTTTACCATGATAAGCCCTCCCCGACCGTCGCGGACACCATTCTTGGACAGAAGTCCTAGTACGTAGAGTACTTTCCCTAGGTATGTGCCCGTTCGTGACTATCGTTGCGTGCATACGGACACGCTTGGGTATGTTTACCATACAAGGTTTACTAGGGAAACCTGCTTGCTCGACCATTGCCCTCCCGTCGCGGACACCATTCTTGGACAGAAGTCCTAGTACGTAGAGTACTTTCCCTAGGTATGTGCCCGTTCGTGACTATCGTTGCGTGCATACGGACACGCTTGGGTATGTTTACCATACAAGGTTTACTAGGGAAACCTGCTTGCTCGACCATTGCCCTCCCGTCGCGGACACCATTCTTGGACAGAAGTCCTAGTACGTAGAGTACTTTCCCTAGGTATGTGCCCGTTCGTGACTATCGTTGCGTGCATACGGACACGCTTGGGTATGTTTACCATACAAGGTTTACTAGGGAAACCCTGCACACTTGTAACTTTCGTTCTCGCTATTTACTTGTTTGCCATTAAGCCTGCTCCCGTCGCGGACACCATTCTTGGACAGAAGTCCTAGTACGTAGAGTACTTTCCCTAGGTATGTGCCCGTTCGTGACTATCGTTGCGTGCATACGGACACGCTTGGGTATGTTTACCATACAAGGTTTACTAGGGAAACCAGGAAGGAATTCTAGGCACACGTTTTGTTCCATCCACAGTAACTTTCGTTCTCTTAAGGTAGCTATTTAACTTGTTTGCCATGATAAGCAACCTGCTTCCCCGACCGTCGCGGACACCATTCTTGGACAGAAGTCCTAGTACGTAGAGTACTTTCCCTAGGTATGTGCCCGTTCGTGACTATCGTTGCGTGCATACGGACACGCTTGGGTATGTTTACCATACAAGGTTTACTAGGGAAACCTGCTTGCTCGACCATTGCCCTCCCGTCGCGGACACCATTCTTGGACAGAAGTCCTAGTACGTAGAGTACTTTCCCTAGGTATGTGCCCGTTCGTGACTATCGTTGCGTGCATACGGACACGCTTGGGTATGTTTACCATACAAGGTTTACTAGGGAAACCTGCTTGCTCGACCATTGCCCTCCCGTCGCGGACACCATTCTTGGACAGAAGTCCTAGTACGTAGAGTACTTTCCCTAGGTATGTGCCCGTTCGTGACTATCGTTGCGTGCATACGGACACGCTTGGGTATGTTTACCATACAAGGTTTACTAGGGAAACCTGCTTGCTCGACCATTGCCCTCCCGTCGCGGACACCATTCTTGGACAGAAGTCCTAGTACGTAGAGTACTTTCCCTAGGTATGTGCCCGTTCGTGACTATCGTTGCGTGCATACGGACACGCTTGGGTATGTTTACCATACAAGGTTTACTAGGGAAACCTGCTTGCTCGACCATTGCCCTCCCGTCGCGGACACCATTCTTGGACAGAAGTCCTAGTACGTAGAGTACTTTCCCTAGGTATGTGCCCGTTCGTGACTATCGTTGCGTGCATACGGACACGCTTGGGTATGTTTACCATACAAGGTTTACTAGGGAAACCTGCTTGCTCGACCATTGCCCTCCCGTCGCGGACACCATTCTTGGACAGAAGTCCTAGTACGTAGAGTACTTTCCCTAGGTATGTGCCCGTTCGTGACTATCGTTGCGTGCATACGGACACGCTTGGGTATGTTTACCATACAAGGTTTACTAGGGAAACCTGCTTGCTCGACCATTGCCCTCCCGTCGCGGACACCATTCTTGGACAGAAGTCCTAGTACGTAGAGTACTTTCCCTAGGTATGTGCCCGTTCGTGACTATCGTTGCGTGCATACGGACACGCTTGGGTATGTTTACCATACAAGGTTTACTAGGGAAACCTGCTTGCTCGACCATTGCCCTCCCGTCGCGGACACCATTCTTGGACAGAAGTCCTAGTACGTAGAGTACTTTCCCTAGGTATGTGCCCGTTCGTGACTATCGTTGCGTGCATACGGACACGCTTGGGTATGTTTACCATACAAGGTTTACTAGGGAAACCTGCTTGCTCGACCATTGCCCTCCCGTCGCGGACACCATTCTTGGACAGAAGTCCTAGTACGTAGAGTACTTTCCCTAGGTATGTGCCCGTTCGTGACTATCGTTGCGTGCATACGGACACGCTTGGGTATGTTTACCATACAAGGTTTACTAGGGAAACCTGCTTGCTCGACCATTGCCCTCCCGTCGCGGACACCATTCTTGGACAGAAGTCCTAGTACGTAGAGTACTTTCCCTAGGTATGTGCCCGTTCGTGACTATCGTTGCGTGCATACGGACACGCTTGGGTATGTTTACCATACAAGGTTTACTAGGGAAACCTGCTTGCTCGACCATTGCCCTCCCGTCGCGGACACCATTCTTGGACAGAAGTCCTAGTACGTAGAGTACTTTCCCTAGGTATGTGCCCGTTCGTGACTATCGTTGCGTGCATACGGACACGCTTGGGTATGTTTACCATACAAGGTTTACTAGGGAAACCTGCTTGCTCGACCATTGCCCTCCCGTCGCGGACACCATTCTTGGACAGAAGTCCTAGTACGTAGAGTACTTTCCCTAGGTATGTGCCCGTTCGTGACTATCGTTGCGTGCATACGGACACGCTTGGGTATGTTTACCATACAAGGTTTACTAGGGAAACCTGCTTGCTCGACCATTGCCCTCCCGTCGCGGACACCATTCTTGGACAGAAGTCCTAGTACGTAGAGTACTTTCCCTAGGTATGTGCCCGTTCGTGACTATCGTTGCGTGCATACGGACACGCTTGGGTATGTTTACCATACAAGGTTTACTAGGGAAACCTGCTTGCTCGACCATTGCCCTCCCGTCGCGGACACCATTCTTGGACAGAAGTCCTAGTACGTAGAGTACTTTCCCTAGGTATGTGCCCGTTCGTGACTATCGTTGCGTGCATACGGACACGCTTGGGTATGTTTACCATACAAGGTTTACTAGGGAAACCTGCTTGCTCGACCATTGCCCTCCCGTCGCGGACACCATTCTTGGACAGAAGTCCTAGTACGTAGAGTACTTTCCCTAGGTATGTGCCCGTTCGTGACTATCGTTGCGTGCATACGGACACGCTTGGGTATGTTTACCATACAAGGTTTACTAGGGAAACCTGCTTGCTCGACCATTGCCCTCCCGTCGCGGACACCATTCTTGGACAGAAGTCCTAGTACGTAGAGTACTTTCCCTAGGTATGTGCCCGTTCGTGACTATCGTTGCGTGCATACGGACACGCTTGGGTATGTTTACCATACAAGGTTTACTAGGGAAACCTGCTTGCTCGACCATTGCCCTCCCGTCGCGGACACCATTCTTGGACAGAAGTCCTAGTACGTAGAGTACTTTCCCTAGGTATGTGCCCGTTCGTGACTATCGTTGCGTGCATACGGACACGCTTGGGTATGTTTACCATACAAGGTTTACTAGGGAAACCTGCTTGCTCGACCATTGCCCTCCCGTCGCGGACACCATTCTTGGACAGAAGTCCTAGTACGTAGAGTACTTTCCCTAGGTATGTGCCCGTTCGTGACTATCGTTGCGTGCATACGGACACGCTTGGGTATGTTTACCATACAAGGTTTACTAGGGAAACCTGCTTGCTCGACCATTGCCCTCCCGTCGCGGACACCATTCTTGGACAGAAGTCCTAGTACGTAGAGTACTTTCCCTAGGTATGTGCCCGTTCGTGACTATCGTTGCGTGCATACGGACACGCTTGGGTATGTTTACCATACAAGGTTTACTAGGGAAACCTGCTTGCTCGACCATTGCCCTCCCGTCGCGGACACCATTCTTGGACAGAAGTCCTAGTACGTAGAGTACTTTCCCTAGGTATGTGCCCGTTCGTGACTATCGTTGCGTGCATACGGACACGCTTGGGTATGTTTACCATACAAGGTTTACTAGGGAAACCTGCTTGCTCGACCATTGCCCTCCCGTCGCGGACACCATTCTTGGACAGAAGTCCTAGTACGTAGAGTACTTTCCCTAGGTATGTGCCCGTTCGTGACTATCGTTGCGTGCATACGGACACGCTTGGGTATGTTTACCATACAAGGTTTACTAGGGAAACCTGCTTGCTCGACCATTGCCCTCCCGTCGCGGACACCATTCTTGGACAGAAGTCCTAGTACGTAGAGTACTTTCCCTAGGTATGTGCCCGTTCGTGACTATCGTTGCGTGCATACGGACACGCTTGGGTATGTTTACCATACAAGGTTTACTAGGGAAACCTGCTTGCTCGACCATTGCCCTCCCGTCGCGGACACCATTCTTGGACAGAAGTCCTAGTACGTAGAGTACTTTCCCTAGGTATGTGCCCGTTCGTGACTATCGTTGCGTGCATACGGACACGCTTGGGTATGTTTACCATACAAGGTTTACTAGGGAAACCTGCTTGCTCGACCATTGCCCTCCCGTCGCGGACACCATTCTTGGACAGAAGTCCTAGTACGTAGAGTACTTTCCCTAGGTATGTGCCCGTTCGTGACTATCGTTGCGTGCATACGGACACGCTTGGGTATGTTTACCATACAAGGTTTACTAGGGAAACCTGCTTGCTCGACCATTGCCCTCCCGTCGCGGACACCATTCTTGGACAGAAGTCCTAGTACGTAGAGTACTTTCCCTAGGTATGTGCCCGTTCGTGACTATCGTTGCGTGCATACGGACACGCTTGGGTATGTTTACCATACAAGGTTTACTAGGGAAACCTGCTTGCTCGACCATTGCCCTCCCGTCGCGGACACCATTCTTGGACAGAAGTCCTAGTACGTAGAGTACTTTCCCTAGGTATGTGCCCGTTCGTGACTATCGTTGCGTGCATACGGACACGCTTGGGTATGTTTACCATACAAGGTTTACTAGGGAAACCTGCTTGCTCGACCATTGCCCTCCCGTCGCGGACACCATTCTTGGACAGAAGTCCTAGTACGTAGAGTACTTTCCCTAGGTATGTGCCCGTTCGTGACTATCGTTGCGTGCATACGGACACGCTTGGGTATGTTTACCATACAAGGTTTACTAGGGAAACCTGCTTGCTCGACCATTGCCCTCCCGTCGCGGACACCATTCTTGGACAGAAGTCCTAGTACGTAGAGTACTTTCCCTAGGTATGTGCCCGTTCGTGACTATCGTTGCGTGCATACGGACACGCTTGGGTATGTTTACCATACAAGGTTTACTAGGGAAACCTGCTTGCTCGACCATTGCCCTCCCGTCGCGGACACCATTCTTGGACAGAAGTCCTAGTACGTAGAGTACTTTCCCTAGGTATGTGCCCGTTCGTGACTATCGTTGCGTGCATACGGACACGCTTGGGTATGTTTACCATACAAGGTTTACTAGGGAAACCTGCTTGCTCGACCATTGCCCTCCCGTCGCGGACACCATTCTTGGACAGAAGTCCTAGTACGTAGAGTACTTTCCCTAGGTATGTGCCCGTTCGTGACTATCGTTGCGTGCATACGGACACGCTTGGGTATGTTTACCATACAAGGTTTACTAGGGAAACCTGCTTGCTCGACCATTGCCCTCCCGTCGCGGACACCATTCTTGGACAGAAGTCCTAGTACGTAGAGTACTTTCCCTAGGTATGTGCCCGTTCGTGACTATCGTTGCGTGCATACGGACACGCTTGGGTATGTTTACCATACAAGGTTTACTAGGGAAACCTGCTTGCTCGACCATTGCCCTCCCGTCGCGGACACCATTCTTGGACAGAAGTCCTAGTACGTAGAGTACTTTCCCTAGGTATGTGCCCGTTCGTGACTATCGTTGCGTGCATACGGACACGCTTGGGTATGTTTACCATACAAGGTTTACTAGGGAAACCTGCTTGCTCGACCATTGCCCTCCCGTCGCGGACACCATTCTTGGACAGAAGTCCTAGTACGTAGAGTACTTTCCCTAGGTATGTGCCCGTTCGTGACTATCGTTGCGTGCATACGGACACGCTTGGGTATGTTTACCATACAAGGTTTACTAGGGAAACCTGCTTGCTCGACCATTGCCCTCCCGTCGCGGACACCATTCTTGGACAGAAGTCCTAGTACGTAGAGTACTTTCCCTAGGTATGTGCCCGTTCGTGACTATCGTTGCGTGCATACGGACACGCTTGGGTATGTTTACCATACAAGGTTTACTAGGGAAACCTGCTTGCTCGACCATTGCCCTCCCGTCGCGGACACCATTCTTGGACAGAAGTCCTAGTACGTAGAGTACTTTCCCTAGGTATGTGCCCGTTCGTGACTATCGTTGCGTGCATACGGACACGCTTGGGTATGTTTACCATACAAGGTTTACTAGGGAAACCTGCTTGCTCGACCATTGCCCTCCCGTCGCGGACACCATTCTTGGACAGAAGTCCTAGTACGTAGAGTACTTTCCCTAGGTATGTGCCCGTTCGTGACTATCGTTGCGTGCATACGGACACGCTTGGGTATGTTTACCATACAAGGTTTACTAGGGAAACCTGCTTGCTCGACCATTGCCCTCCCGTCGCGGACACCATTCTTGGACAGAAGTCCTAGTACGTAGAGTACTTTCCCTAGGTATGTGCCCGTTCGTGACTATCGTTGCGTGCATACGGACACGCTTGGGTATGTTTACCATACAAGGTTTACTAGGGAAACCTGCTTGCTCGACCATTGCCCTCCCGTCGCGGACACCATTCTTGGACAGAAGTCCTAGTACGTAGAGTACTTTCCCTAGGTATGTGCCCGTTCGTGACTATCGTTGCGTGCATACGGACACGCTTGGGTATGTTTACCATACAAGGTTTACTAGGGAAACCTGCTTGCTCGACCATTGCCCTCCCGTCGCGGACACCATTCTTGGACAGAAGTCCTAGTACGTAGAGTACTTTCCCTAGGTATGTGCCCGTTCGTGACTATCGTTGCGTGCATACGGACACGCTTGGGTATGTTTACCATACAAGGTTTACTAGGGAAACCTGCTTGCTCGACCATTGCCCTCCCGTCGCGGACACCATTCTTGGACAGAAGTCCTAGTACGTAGAGTACTTTCCCTAGGTATGTGCCCGTTCGTGACTATCGTTGCGTGCATACGGACACGCTTGGGTATGTTTACCATACAAGGTTTACTAGGGAAACCTGCTTGCTCGACCATTGCCCTCCCGTCGCGGACACCATTCTTGGACAGAAGTCCTAGTACGTAGAGTACTTTCCCTAGGTATGTGCCCGTTCGTGACTATCGTTGCGTGCATACGGACACGCTTGGGTATGTTTACCATACAAGGTTTACTAGGGAAACCTGCTTGCTCGACCATTGCCCTCCCGTCGCGGACACCATTCTTGGACAGAAGTCCTAGTACGTAGAGTACTTTCCCTAGGTATGTGCCCGTTCGTGACTATCGTTGCGTGCATACGGACACGCTTGGGTATGTTTACCATACAAGGTTTACTAGGGAAACCTGCTTGCTCGACCATTGCCCTCCCGTCGCGGACACCATTCTTGGACAGAAGTCCTAGTACGTAGAGTACTTTCCCTAGGTATGTGCCCGTTCGTGACTATCGTTGCGTGCATACGGACACGCTTGGGTATGTTTACCATACAAGGTTTACTAGGGAAACCTGCTTGCTCGACCATTGCCCTCCCGTCGCGGACACCATTCTTGGACAGAAGTCCTAGTACGTAGAGTACTTTCCCTAGGTATGTGCCCGTTCGTGACTATCGTTGCGTGCATACGGACACGCTTGGGTATGTTTACCATACAAGGTTTACTAGGGAAACCTGCTTGCTCGACCATTGCCCTCCCGTCGCGGACACCATTCTTGGACAGAAGTCCTAGTACGTAGAGTACTTTCCCTAGGTATGTGCCCGTTCGTGACTATCGTTGCGTGCATACGGACACGCTTGGGTATGTTTACCATACAAGGTTTACTAGGGAAACCTGCTTGCTCGACCATTGCCCTCCCGTCGCGGACACCATTCTTGGACAGAAGTCCTAGTACGTAGAGTACTTTCCCTAGGTATGTGCCCGTTCGTGACTATCGTTGCGTGCATACGGACACGCTTGGGTATGTTTACCATACAAGGTTTACTAGGGAAACCTGCTTGCTCGACCATTGCCCTCCCGTCGCGGACACCATTCTTGGACAGAAGTCCTAGTACGTAGAGTACTTTCCCTAGGTATGTGCCCGTTCGTGACTATCGTTGCGTGCATACGGACACGCTTGGGTATGTTTACCATACAAGGTTTACTAGGGAAACCTGCTTGCTCGACCATTGCCCTCCCGTCGCGGACACCATTCTTGGACAGAAGTCCTAGTACGTAGAGTACTTTCCCTAGGTATGTGCCCGTTCGTGACTATCGTTGCGTGCATACGGACACGCTTGGGTATGTTTACCATACAAGGTTTACTAGGGAAACCTGCTTGCTCGACCATTGCCCTCCCGTCGCGGACACCATTCTTGGACAGAAGTCCTAGTACGTAGAGTACTTTCCCTAGGTATGTGCCCGTTCGTGACTATCGTTGCGTGCATACGGACACGCTTGGGTATGTTTACCATACAAGGTTTACTAGGGAAACCTGCTTGCTCGACCATTGCCCTCCCGTCGCGGACACCATTCTTGGACAGAAGTCCTAGTACGTAGAGTACTTTCCCTAGGTATGTGCCCGTTCGTGACTATCGTTGCGTGCATACGGACACGCTTGGGTATGTTTACCATACAAGGTTTACTAGGGAAACCTGCTTGCTCGACCATTGCCCTCCCGTCGCGGACACCATTCTTGGACAGAAGTCCTAGTACGTAGAGTACTTTCCCTAGGTATGTGCCCGTTCGTGACTATCGTTGCGTGCATACGGACACGCTTGGGTATGTTTACCATACAAGGTTTACTAGGGAAACCTGCTTGCTCGACCATTGCCCTCCCGTCGCGGACACCATTCTTGGACAGAAGTCCTAGTACGTAGAGTACTTTCCCTAGGTATGTGCCCGTTCGTGACTATCGTTGCGTGCATACGGACACGCTTGGGTATGTTTACCATACAAGGTTTACTAGGGAAACCTGCTTGCTCGACCATTGCCCTCCCGTCGCGGACACCATTCTTGGACAGAAGTCCTAGTACGTAGAGTACTTTCCCTAGGTATGTGCCCGTTCGTGACTATCGTTGCGTGCATACGGACACGCTTGGGTATGTTTACCATACAAGGTTTACTAGGGAAACCTGCTTGCTCGACCATTGCCCTCCCGTCGCGGACACCATTCTTGGACAGAAGTCCTAGTACGTAGAGTACTTTCCCTAGGTATGTGCCCGTTCGTGACTATCGTTGCGTGCATACGGACACGCTTGGGTATGTTTACCATACAAGGTTTACTAGGGAAACCTGCTTGCTCGACCATTGCCCTCCCGTCGCGGACACCATTCTTGGACAGAAGTCCTAGTACGTAGAGTACTTTCCCTAGGTATGTGCCCGTTCGTGACTATCGTTGCGTGCATACGGACACGCTTGGGTATGTTTACCATACAAGGTTTACTAGGGAAACCTGCTTGCTCGACCATTGCCCTCCCGTCGCGGACACCATTCTTGGACAGAAGTCCTAGTACGTAGAGTACTTTCCCTAGGTATGTGCCCGTTCGTGACTATCGTTGCGTGCATACGGACACGCTTGGGTATGTTTACCATACAAGGTTTACTAGGGAAACCTGCTTGCTCGACCATTGCCCTCCCGTCGCGGACACCATTCTTGGACAGAAGTCCTAGTACGTAGAGTACTTTCCCTAGGTATGTGCCCGTTCGTGACTATCGTTGCGTGCATACGGACACGCTTGGGTATGTTTACCATACAAGGTTTACTAGGGAAACCTGCTTGCTCGACCATTGCCCTCCCGTCGCGGACACCATTCTTGGACAGAAGTCCTAGTACGTAGAGTACTTTCCCTAGGTATGTGCCCGTTCGTGACTATCGTTGCGTGCATACGGACACGCTTGGGTATGTTTACCATACAAGGTTTACTAGGGAAACCTGCTTGCTCGACCATTGCCCTCCCGTCGCGGACACCATTCTTGGACAGAAGTCCTAGTACGTAGAGTACTTTCCCTAGGTATGTGCCCGTTCGTGACTATCGTTGCGTGCATACGGACACGCTTGGGTATGTTTACCATACAAGGTTTACTAGGGAAACCTGCTTGCTCGACCATTGCCCTCCCGTCGCGGACACCATTCTTGGACAGAAGTCCTAGTACGTAGAGTACTTTCCCTAGGTATGTGCCCGTTCGTGACTATCGTTGCGTGCATACGGACACGCTTGGGTATGTTTACCATACAAGGTTTACTAGGGAAACCTGCTTGCTCGACCATTGCCCTCCCGTCGCGGACACCATTCTTGGACAGAAGTCCTAGTACGTAGAGTACTTTCCCTAGGTATGTGCCCGTTCGTGACTATCGTTGCGTGCATACGGACACGCTTGGGTATGTTTACCATACAAGGTTTACTAGGGAAACCTGCTTGCTCGACCATTGCCCTCCCGTCGCGGACACCATTCTTGGACAGAAGTCCTAGTACGTAGAGTACTTTCCCTAGGTATGTGCCCGTTCGTGACTATCGTTGCGTGCATACGGACACGCTTGGGTATGTTTACCATACAAGGTTTACTAGGGAAACCTGCTTGCTCGACCATTGCCCTCCCGTCGCGGACACCATTCTTGGACAGAAGTCCTAGTACGTAGAGTACTTTCCCTAGGTATGTGCCCGTTCGTGACTATCGTTGCGTGCATACGGACACGCTTGGGTATGTTTACCATACAAGGTTTACTAGGGAAACCTGCTTGCTCGACCATTGCCCTCCCGTCGCGGACACCATTCTTGGACAGAAGTCCTAGTACGTAGAGTACTTTCCCTAGGTATGTGCCCGTTCGTGACTATCGTTGCGTGCATACGGACACGCTTGGGTATGTTTACCATACAAGGTTTACTAGGGAAACCTGCTTGCTCGACCATTGCCCTCCCGTCGCGGACACCATTCTTGGACAGAAGTCCTAGTACGTAGAGTACTTTCCCTAGGTATGTGCCCGTTCGTGACTATCGTTGCGTGCATACGGACACGCTTGGGTATGTTTACCATACAAGGTTTACTAGGGAAACCTGCTTGCTCGACCATTGCCCTCCCGTCGCGGACACCATTCTTGGACAGAAGTCCTAGTACGTAGAGTACTTTCCCTAGGTATGTGCCCGTTCGTGACTATCGTTGCGTGCATACGGACACGCTTGGGTATGTTTACCATACAAGGTTTACTAGGGAAACCTGCTTGCTCGACCATTGCCCTCCCGTCGCGGACACCATTCTTGGACAGAAGTCCTAGTACGTAGAGTACTTTCCCTAGGTATGTGCCCGTTCGTGACTATCGTTGCGTGCATACGGACACGCTTGGGTATGTTTACCATACAAGGTTTACTAGGGAAACCTGCTTGCTCGACCATTGCCCTCCCGTCGCGGACACCATTCTTGGACAGAAGTCCTAGTACGTAGAGTACTTTCCCTAGGTATGTGCCCGTTCGTGACTATCGTTGCGTGCATACGGACACGCTTGGGTATGTTTACCATACAAGGTTTACTAGGGAAACCTGCTTGCTCGACCATTGCCCTCCCGTCGCGGACACCATTCTTGGACAGAAGTCCTAGTACGTAGAGTACTTTCCCTAGGTATGTGCCCGTTCGTGACTATCGTTGCGTGCATACGGACACGCTTGGGTATGTTTACCATACAAGGTTTACTAGGGAAACCTGCTTGCTCGACCATTGCCCTCCCGTCGCGGACACCATTCTTGGACAGAAGTCCTAGTACGTAGAGTACTTTCCCTAGGTATGTGCCCGTTCGTGACTATCGTTGCGTGCATACGGACACGCTTGGGTATGTTTACCATACAAGGTTTACTAGGGAAACCTGCTTGCTCGACCATTGCCCTCCCGTCGCGGACACCATTCTTGGACAGAAGTCCTAGTACGTAGAGTACTTTCCCTAGGTATGTGCCCGTTCGTGACTATCGTTGCGTGCATACGGACACGCTTGGGTATGTTTACCATACAAGGTTTACTAGGGAAACCTGCTTGCTCGACCATTGCCCTCCCGTCGCGGACACCATTCTTGGACAGAAGTCCTAGTACGTAGAGTACTTTCCCTAGGTATGTGCCCGTTCGTGACTATCGTTGCGTGCATACGGACACGCTTGGGTATGTTTACCATACAAGGTTTACTAGGGAAACCTGCTTGCTCGACCATTGCCCTCCCGTCGCGGACACCATTCTTGGACAGAAGTCCTAGTACGTAGAGTACTTTCCCTAGGTATGTGCCCGTTCGTGACTATCGTTGCGTGCATACGGACACGCTTGGGTATGTTTACCATACAAGGTTTACTAGGGAAACCTGCTTGCTCGACCATTGCCCTCCCGTCGCGGACACCATTCTTGGACAGAAGTCCTAGTACGTAGAGTACTTTCCCTAGGTATGTGCCCGTTCGTGACTATCGTTGCGTGCATACGGACACGCTTGGGTATGTTTACCATACAAGGTTTACTAGGGAAACCTGCTTGCTCGACCATTGCCCTCCCGTCGCGGACACCATTCTTGGACAGAAGTCCTAGTACGTAGAGTACTTTCCCTAGGTATGTGCCCGTTCGTGACTATCGTTGCGTGCATACGGACACGCTTGGGTATGTTTACCATACAAGGTTTACTAGGGAAACCTGCTTGCTCGACCATTGCCCTCCCGTCGCGGACACCATTCTTGGACAGAAGTCCTAGTACGTAGAGTACTTTCCCTAGGTATGTGCCCGTTCGTGACTATCGTTGCGTGCATACGGACACGCTTGGGTATGTTTACCATACAAGGTTTACTAGGGAAACCTGCTTGCTCGACCATTGCCCTCCCGTCGCGGACACCATTCTTGGACAGAAGTCCTAGTACGTAGAGTACTTTCCCTAGGTATGTGCCCGTTCGTGACTATCGTTGCGTGCATACGGACACGCTTGGGTATGTTTACCATACAAGGTTTACTAGGGAAACCTGCTTGCTCGACCATTGCCCTCCCGTCGCGGACACCATTCTTGGACAGAAGTCCTAGTACGTAGAGTACTTTCCCTAGGTATGTGCCCGTTCGTGACTATCGTTGCGTGCATACGGACACGCTTGGGTATGTTTACCATACAAGGTTTACTAGGGAAACCTGCTTGCTCGACCATTGCCCTCCCGTCGCGGACACCATTCTTGGACAGAAGTCCTAGTACGTAGAGTACTTTCCCTAGGTATGTGCCCGTTCGTGACTATCGTTGCGTGCATACGGACACGCTTGGGTATGTTTACCATACAAGGTTTACTAGGGAAACCTGCTTGCTCGACCATTGCCCTCCCGTCGCGGACACCATTCTTGGACAGAAGTCCTAGTACGTAGAGTACTTTCCCTAGGTATGTGCCCGTTCGTGACTATCGTTGCGTGCATACGGACACGCTTGGGTATGTTTACCATACAAGGTTTACTAGGGAAACCTGCTTGCTCGACCATTGCCCTCCCGTCGCGGACACCATTCTTGGACAGAAGTCCTAGTACGTAGAGTACTTTCCCTAGGTATGTGCCCGTTCGTGACTATCGTTGCGTGCATACGGACACGCTTGGGTATGTTTACCATACAAGGTTTACTAGGGAAACCTGCTTGCTCGACCATTGCCCTCCCGTCGCGGACACCATTCTTGGACAGAAGTCCTAGTACGTAGAGTACTTTCCCTAGGTATGTGCCCGTTCGTGACTATCGTTGCGTGCATACGGACACGCTTGGGTATGTTTACCATACAAGGTTTACTAGGGAAACCTGCTTGCTCGACCATTGCCCTCCCGTCGCGGACACCATTCTTGGACAGAAGTCCTAGTACGTAGAGTACTTTCCCTAGGTATGTGCCCGTTCGTGACTATCGTTGCGTGCATACGGACACGCTTGGGTATGTTTACCATACAAGGTTTACTAGGGAAACCTGCTTGCTCGACCATTGCCCTCCCGTCGCGGACACCATTCTTGGACAGAAGTCCTAGTACGTAGAGTACTTTCCCTAGGTATGTGCCCGTTCGTGACTATCGTTGCGTGCATACGGACACGCTTGGGTATGTTTACCATACAAGGTTTACTAGGGAAACCTGCTTGCTCGACCATTGCCCTCCCGTCGCGGACACCATTCTTGGACAGAAGTCCTAGTACGTAGAGTACTTTCCCTAGGTATGTGCCCGTTCGTGACTATCGTTGCGTGCATACGGACACGCTTGGGTATGTTTACCATACAAGGTTTACTAGGGAAACCTGCTTGCTCGACCATTGCCCTCCCGTCGCGGACACCATTCTTGGACAGAAGTCCTAGTACGTAGAGTACTTTCCCTAGGTATGTGCCCGTTCGTGACTATCGTTGCGTGCATACGGACACGCTTGGGTATGTTTACCATACAAGGTTTACTAGGGAAACCTGCTTGCTCGACCATTGCCCTCCCGTCGCGGACACCATTCTTGGACAGAAGTCCTAGTACGTAGAGTACTTTCCCTAGGTATGTGCCCGTTCGTGACTATCGTTGCGTGCATACGGACACGCTTGGGTATGTTTACCATACAAGGTTTACTAGGGAAACCTGCTTGCTCGACCATTGCCCTCCCGTCGCGGACACCATTCTTGGACAGAAGTCCTAGTACGTAGAGTACTTTCCCTAGGTATGTGCCCGTTCGTGACTATCGTTGCGTGCATACGGACACGCTTGGGTATGTTTACCATACAAGGTTTACTAGGGAAACCTGCTTGCTCGACCATTGCCCTCCCGTCGCGGACACCATTCTTGGACAGAAGTCCTAGTACGTAGAGTACTTTCCCTAGGTATGTGCCCGTTCGTGACTATCGTTGCGTGCATACGGACACGCTTGGGTATGTTTACCATACAAGGTTTACTAGGGAAACCTGCTTGCTCGACCATTGCCCTCCCGTCGCGGACACCATTCTTGGACAGAAGTCCTAGTACGTAGAGTACTTTCCCTAGGTATGTGCCCGTTCGTGACTATCGTTGCGTGCATACGGACACGCTTGGGTATGTTTACCATACAAGGTTTACTAGGGAAACCTGCTTGCTCGACCATTGCCCTCCCGTCGCGGACACCATTCTTGGACAGAAGTCCTAGTACGTAGAGTACTTTCCCTAGGTATGTGCCCGTTCGTGACTATCGTTGCGTGCATACGGACACGCTTGGGTATGTTTACCATACAAGGTTTACTAGGGAAACCTGCTTGCTCGACCATTGCCCTCCCGTCGCGGACACCATTCTTGGACAGAAGTCCTAGTACGTAGAGTACTTTCCCTAGGTATGTGCCCGTTCGTGACTATCGTTGCGTGCATACGGACACGCTTGGGTATGTTTACCATACAAGGTTTACTAGGGAAACCTGCTTGCTCGACCATTGCCCTCCCGTCGCGGACACCATTCTTGGACAGAAGTCCTAGTACGTAGAGTACTTTCCCTAGGTATGTGCCCGTTCGTGACTATCGTTGCGTGCATACGGACACGCTTGGGTATGTTTACCATACAAGGTTTACTAGGGAAACCTGCTTGCTCGACCATTGCCCTCCCGTCGCGGACACCATTCTTGGACAGAAGTCCTAGTACGTAGAGTACTTTCCCTAGGTATGTGCCCGTTCGTGACTATCGTTGCGTGCATACGGACACGCTTGGGTATGTTTACCATACAAGGTTTACTAGGGAAACCTGCTTGCTCGACCATTGCCCTCCCGTCGCGGACACCATTCTTGGACAGAAGTCCTAGTACGTAGAGTACTTTCCCTAGGTATGTGCCCGTTCGTGACTATCGTTGCGTGCATACGGACACGCTTGGGTATGTTTACCATACAAGGTTTACTAGGGAAACCTGCTTGCTCGACCATTGCCCTCCCGTCGCGGACACCATTCTTGGACAGAAGTCCTAGTACGTAGAGTACTTTCCCTAGGTATGTGCCCGTTCGTGACTATCGTTGCGTGCATACGGACACGCTTGGGTATGTTTACCATACAAGGTTTACTAGGGAAACCTGCTTGCTCGACCATTGCCCTCCCGTCGCGGACACCATTCTTGGACAGAAGTCCTAGTACGTAGAGTACTTTCCCTAGGTATGTGCCCGTTCGTGACTATCGTTGCGTGCATACGGACACGCTTGGGTATGTTTACCATACAAGGTTTACTAGGGAAACCTGCTTGCTCGACCATTGCCCTCCCGTCGCGGACACCATTCTTGGACAGAAGTCCTAGTACGTAGAGTACTTTCCCTAGGTATGTGCCCGTTCGTGACTATCGTTGCGTGCATACGGACACGCTTGGGTATGTTTACCATACAAGGTTTACTAGGGAAACCTGCTTGCTCGACCATTGCCCTCCCGTCGCGGACACCATTCTTGGACAGAAGTCCTAGTACGTAGAGTACTTTCCCTAGGTATGTGCCCGTTCGTGACTATCGTTGCGTGCATACGGACACGCTTGGGTATGTTTACCATACAAGGTTTACTAGGGAAACCTGCTTGCTCGACCATTGCCCTCCCGTCGCGGACACCATTCTTGGACAGAAGTCCTAGTACGTAGAGTACTTTCCCTAGGTATGTGCCCGTTCGTGACTATCGTTGCGTGCATACGGACACGCTTGGGTATGTTTACCATACAAGGTTTACTAGGGAAACCTGCTTGCTCGACCATTGCCCTCCCGTCGCGGACACCATTCTTGGACAGAAGTCCTAGTACGTAGAGTACTTTCCCTAGGTATGTGCCCGTTCGTGACTATCGTTGCGTGCATACGGACACGCTTGGGTATGTTTACCATACAAGGTTTACTAGGGAAACCTGCTTGCTCGACCATTGCCCTCCCGTCGCGGACACCATTCTTGGACAGAAGTCCTAGTACGTAGAGTACTTTCCCTAGGTATGTGCCCGTTCGTGACTATCGTTGCGTGCATACGGACACGCTTGGGTATGTTTACCATACAAGGTTTACTAGGGAAACCTGCTTGCTCGACCATTGCCCTCCCGTCGCGGACACCATTCTTGGACAGAAGTCCTAGTACGTAGAGTACTTTCCCTAGGTATGTGCCCGTTCGTGACTATCGTTGCGTGCATACGGACACGCTTGGGTATGTTTACCATACAAGGTTTACTAGGGAAACCTGCTTGCTCGACCATTGCCCTCCCGTCGCGGACACCATTCTTGGACAGAAGTCCTAGTACGTAGAGTACTTTCCCTAGGTATGTGCCCGTTCGTGACTATCGTTGCGTGCATACGGACACGCTTGGGTATGTTTACCATACAAGGTTTACTAGGGAAACCTGCTTGCTCGACCATTGCCCTCCCGTCGCGGACACCATTCTTGGACAGAAGTCCTAGTACGTAGAGTACTTTCCCTAGGTATGTGCCCGTTCGTGACTATCGTTGCGTGCATACGGACACGCTTGGGTATGTTTACCATACAAGGTTTACTAGGGAAACCTGCTTGCTCGACCATTGCCCTCCCGTCGCGGACACCATTCTTGGACAGAAGTCCTAGTACGTAGAGTACTTTCCCTAGGTATGTGCCCGTTCGTGACTATCGTTGCGTGCATACGGACACGCTTGGGTATGTTTACCATACAAGGTTTACTAGGGAAACCTGCTTGCTCGACCATTGCCCTCCCGTCGCGGACACCATTCTTGGACAGAAGTCCTAGTACGTAGAGTACTTTCCCTAGGTATGTGCCCGTTCGTGACTATCGTTGCGTGCATACGGACACGCTTGGGTATGTTTACCATACAAGGTTTACTAGGGAAACCTGCTTGCTCGACCATTGCCCTCCCGTCGCGGACACCATTCTTGGACAGAAGTCCTAGTACGTAGAGTACTTTCCCTAGGTATGTGCCCGTTCGTGACTATCGTTGCGTGCATACGGACACGCTTGGGTATGTTTACCATACAAGGTTTACTAGGGAAACCTGCTTGCTCGACCATTGCCCTCCCGTCGCGGACACCATTCTTGGACAGAAGTCCTAGTACGTAGAGTACTTTCCCTAGGTATGTGCCCGTTCGTGACTATCGTTGCGTGCATACGGACACGCTTGGGTATGTTTACCATACAAGGTTTACTAGGGAAACCAGGAAGGAATTCTAGGCACACGTTTTGTTCCATCCACAGTAACTTTCGTTCTCTTAAGGTAGCTATTTAACTTGTTTGCCATGATAATAACCTGCTTCCCCGACCGTCGCGGACACCATTCTTGGACAGAAGTCCTAGTACGTAGAGTACTTTCCCTAGGTATGTGCCCGTTCGTGACTATCGTTGCGTGCATACGGACACGCTTGGGTATGTTTACCATACAAGGTTTACTAGGGAAACCTGCTTGCTCGACCATTGCCCTCCCGTCGCGGACACCATTCTTGGACAGAAGTCCTAGTACGTAGAGTACTTTCCCTAGGTATGTGCCCGTTCGTGACTATCGTTGCGTGCATACGGACACGCTTGGGTATGTTTACCATACAAGGTTTACTAGGGAAACCTGCTTGCTCGACCATTGCCCTCCCGTCGCGGACACCATTCTTGGACAGAAGTCCTAGTACGTAGAGTACTTTCCCTAGGTATGTGCCCGTTCGTGACTATCGTTGCGTGCATACGGACACGCTTGGGTATGTTTACCATACAAGGTTTACTAGGGAAACCTGCTTGCTCGACCATTGCCCTCCCGTCGCGGACACCATTCTTGGACAGAAGTCCTAGTACGTAGAGTACTTTCCCTAGGTATGTGCCCGTTCGTGACTATCGTTGCGTGCATACGGACACGCTTGGGTATGTTTACCATACAAGGTTTACTAGGGAAACCTGCTTGCTCGACCATTGCCCTCCCGTCGCGGACACCATTCTTGGACAGAAGTCCTAGTACGTAGAGTACTTTCCCTAGGTATGTGCCCGTTCGTGACTATCGTTGCGTGCATACGGACACGCTTGGGTATGTTTACCATACAAGGTTTACTAGGGAAACCTGCTTGCTCGACCATTGCCCTCCCGTCGCGGACACCATTCTTGGACAGAAGTCCTAGTACGTAGAGTACTTTCCCTAGGTATGTGCCCGTTCGTGACTATCGTTGCGTGCATACGGACACGCTTGGGTATGTTTACCATACAAGGTTTACTAGGGAAACCTGCTTGCTCGACCATTGCCCTCCCGTCGCGGACACCATTCTTGGACAGAAGTCCTAGTACGTAGAGTACTTTCCCTAGGTATGTGCCCGTTCGTGACTATCGTTGCGTGCATACGGACACGCTTGGGTATGTTTACCATACAAGGTTTACTAGGGAAACCTGCTTGCTCGACCATTGCCCTCCCGTCGCGGACACCATTCTTGGACAGAAGTCCTAGTACGTAGAGTACTTTCCCTAGGTATGTGCCCGTTCGTGACTATCGTTGCGTGCATACGGACACGCTTGGGTATGTTTACCATACAAGGTTTACTAGGGAAACCTGCTTGCTCGACCATTGCCCTCCCGTCGCGGACACCATTCTTGGACAGAAGTCCTAGTACGTAGAGTACTTTCCCTAGGTATGTGCCCGTTCGTGACTATCGTTGCGTGCATACGGACACGCTTGGGTATGTTTACCATACAAGGTTTACTAGGGAAACCTGCTTGCTCGACCATTGCCCTCCCGTCGCGGACACCATTCTTGGACAGAAGTCCTAGTACGTAGAGTACTTTCCCTAGGTATGTGCCCGTTCGTGACTATCGTTGCGTGCATACGGACACGCTTGGGTATGTTTACCATACAAGGTTTACTAGGGAAACCTGCTTGCTCGACCATTGCCCTCCCGTCGCGGACACCATTCTTGGACAGAAGTCCTAGTACGTAGAGTACTTTCCCTAGGTATGTGCCCGTTCGTGACTATCGTTGCGTGCATACGGACACGCTTGGGTATGTTTACCATACAAGGTTTACTAGGGAAACCTGCTTGCTCGACCATTGCCCTCCCGTCGCGGACACCATTCTTGGACAGAAGTCCTAGTACGTAGAGTACTTTCCCTAGGTATGTGCCCGTTCGTGACTATCGTTGCGTGCATACGGACACGCTTGGGTATGTTTACCATACAAGGTTTACTAGGGAAACCTGCTTGCTCGACCATTGCCCTCCCGTCGCGGACACCATTCTTGGACAGAAGTCCTAGTACGTAGAGTACTTTCCCTAGGTATGTGCCCGTTCGTGACTATCGTTGCGTGCATACGGACACGCTTGGGTATGTTTACCATACAAGGTTTACTAGGGAAACCTGCTTGCTCGACCATTGCCCTCCCGTCGCGGACACCATTCTTGGACAGAAGTCCTAGTACGTAGAGTACTTTCCCTAGGTATGTGCCCGTTCGTGACTATCGTTGCGTGCATACGGACACGCTTGGGTATGTTTACCATACAAGGTTTACTAGGGAAACCTGCTTGCTCGACCATTGCCCTCCCGTCGCGGACACCATTCTTGGACAGAAGTCCTAGTACGTAGAGTACTTTCCCTAGGTATGTGCCCGTTCGTGACTATCGTTGCGTGCATACGGACACGCTTGGGTATGTTTACCATACAAGGTTTACTAGGGAAACCTGCTTGCTCGACCATTGCCCTCCCGTCGCGGACACCATTCTTGGACAGAAGTCCTAGTACGTAGAGTACTTTCCCTAGGTATGTGCCCGTTCGTGACTATCGTTGCGTGCATACGGACACGCTTGGGTATGTTTACCATACAAGGTTTACTAGGGAAACCTGCTTGCTCGACCATTGCCCTCCCGTCGCGGACACCATTCTTGGACAGAAGTCCTAGTACGTAGAGTACTTTCCCTAGGTATGTGCCCGTTCGTGACTATCGTTGCGTGCATACGGACACGCTTGGGTATGTTTACCATACAAGGTTTACTAGGGAAACCAGGAAGGAATTCTAGGCACACGTTTTGTTCCATCCACAGTAACTTTCGTTCTCTTAAGGTAGCTATTTAACTTGTTTGCCATGATAAGCAACCTGCTTCCCCGACCGTCGCGGACACCATTCTTGGACAGAAGTCCTAGTACGTAGAGTACTTTCCCTAGGTATGTGCCCGTTCGTGACTATCGTTGCGTGCATACGGACACGCTTGGGTATGTTTACCATACAAGGTTTACTAGGGAAACCTGCTTGCTCGACCATTGCCCTCCCGTCGCGGACACCATTCTTGGACAGAAGTCCTAGTACGTAGAGTACTTTCCCTAGGTATGTGCCCGTTCGTGACTATCGTTGCGTGCATACGGACACGCTTGGGTATGTTTACCATACAAGGTTTACTAGGGAAACCTGCTTGCTCGACCATTGCCCTCCCGTCGCGGACACCATTCTTGGACAGAAGTCCTAGTACGTAGAGTACTTTCCCTAGGTATGTGCCCGTTCGTGACTATCGTTGCGTGCATACGGACACGCTTGGGTATGTTTACCATACAAGGTTTACTAGGGAAACCTGCTTGCTCGACCATTGCCCTCCCGTCGCGGACACCATTCTTGGACAGAAGTCCTAGTACGTAGAGTACTTTCCCTAGGTATGTGCCCGTTCGTGACTATCGTTGCGTGCATACGGACACGCTTGGGTATGTTTACCATACAAGGTTTACTAGGGAAACCTGCTTGCTCGACCATTGCCCTCCCGTCGCGGACACCATTCTTGGACAGAAGTCCTAGTACGTAGAGTACTTTCCCTAGGTATGTGCCCGTTCGTGACTATCGTTGCGTGCATACGGACACGCTTGGGTATGTTTACCATACAAGGTTTACTAGGGAAACCTGCTTGCTCGACCATTGCCCTCCCGTCGCGGACACCATTCTTGGACAGAAGTCCTAGTACGTAGAGTACTTTCCCTAGGTATGTGCCCGTTCGTGACTATCGTTGCGTGCATACGGACACGCTTGGGTATGTTTACCATACAAGGTTTACTAGGGAAACCTGCTTGCTCGACCATTGCCCTCCCGTCGCGGACACCATTCTTGGACAGAAGTCCTAGTACGTAGCGTTCTTTATTGTACTTGATCAGTTTGTATTGCCTTCGCTTTGTTCCATCGACACTTGCTACTGCTCACTAAGGGTTTTTGTTTGTGATGTGTACGATAAGCCACCGTCTATCCTATCCGGCACTTTATCAACACTTTTCACCCAAGTCATAGGAACGTAGTGTACTTTCCCTGATCGGTACACAATTTTGGTGCACGGCTATCCTGACCGGCAACTTGTACCAACATGGACATCCATGAACGCGTACGCTCGGGCTGCGCCCTCCGTGTTGTACTTTCCCTGATCGGTACACAATTTTGGTGCACGGCTATCCTGACCGGCAACTTGTACCAACATGGACATCCATGAACGCGTACGCTCGGGCTGCGCCCTCCGTGTTGTACTTTCCCTGATCGGTACACAATTTTGGTGCACGGCTATCCTGACCGGCAACTTGTACCAACATGGACATCCATGAACGCGTACGCTCGGGCTGCGCCCTCCGTGTTGTACTTTCCCTGATCGGTACACAATTTTGGTGCACGGCTATCCTGACCGGCAACTTGTACCAACATGGACATCCATGAACGCGTACGCTCGGGCTGCGCCCTCCGTGTTGTACTTTCCCTGATCGGTACACAATTTTGGTGCACGGCTATCCTGACCGGCAACTTGTACCAACATGGACATCCATGAACGCGTACGCTCGGGCTGCGCCCTCCGTGTTGTACTTTCCCTGATCGGTACACAATTTTGGTGCACGGCTATCCTGACCGGCAACTTGTACCAACATGGACATCCATGAACGCGTACGCTCGGGCTGCGCCCTCCGTGTTGTACTTTCCCTGATCGGTACACAATTTTGGTGCACGGCTATCCTGACCGGCACTAAATCGTCAGTTTTCGTCCATAACCTAGGAACGTCGTGTAGGTTTCATCATTTTTATGTTTGATTTCGGTTTAATATTTTGAAAAATACGCTAAGTCCCAGAAATCTGAACTCGAATACTTCCTCCATGTTGCGCCAAAAGCTACTGACCAACGCCTAGCTTGAGACCCATTTATAGTTTAATTTCCATTAATAGTTTTGAAAAATACGCTAAGTCCCAGAAATCTGAACTCGAATACTTCCTCCATGTTGCGCCGAAAGCTACTGACCAACGCCTAGCTTGAGACCCATTAATAGTTTAATTTAAATTAATAGTTTGAAAAAATGAAAAATACAGAAATCTGAACTCGAATACTTTCTCCATGTGGCGCCAAAAGCTACTGACCAACGCCTAGGTACATGGTTGGTACATGGATTGTATGCATGCAGGCGTACTGCCGTGCTGGACCGGAAAATCGCACTAGCTACTAGAACGTAGAGTAATTCCCCTAGATAGGTGCTTTTGCATGCCTCTGATCGACGACCATGCAACTTGCAACGTGCGACACGCGTAGGTAGGCTTCCCCATACAAGTTCCCTAGGGTAGCACCAAATTGCATACTTTCAGGCGTAATTTTCGGAACCGTGTACCGTGCATGGTACAAGTATCAGTAGCTCGTGCAATTTGTTTTGCATCGTGTTGCGGTTGCAGGTGCGTCAAGATAGGAGTGTTTCGAGACTTTTGCCAAGCTTGAGTGCCATTTGCAGGATAATTGATGTTCTAGCCACGTTAAACATGCCACTTAATGCCGAAAAGGAAAAAGCCGTTTTCTAGGGACGTCCTGTCAAAAAGGTTGCCATCAGCGCTTTCCTCTCGAGTTCAGGATTCTTGGACTTAGCGTTTTTTCACGATCCAATCAAAAGACCAGATCGTGAAATAAACAATTAATACAAGTATGTACTAGTACATCCCTTCAACCGAAGGAAGTACACCATACATGACCCGTACGCCAATCATCCAAGCACATGACACGTCGACTAAGTCAACACATCATACAACTTGGACAACCGACGGGCAAGTAGGTCATCTCGTACACGACACATCGACCGACGAGGTCAACACGCCATGCACAAGACATCCTACTACCAAGACCGACCACCTCGACACACGACACGTTAACCAAACATGGTCAACATCATCATGCGCAAGGCAACCGGCCCAAACGGGTCAACATATACAACTTGTAACGAGAGCATGTAAGCTTACTGGTGTGGTCTGCACGTTCCTCGCATCAAGACAATCAAGTCAAGAAGGAGGAACGCCGACAAGCTCATTAGTGTTACGCGTCCATCTCCAACCTATGTCAAGTCACTCGTCTGACAAGGAAGAAGCACGACACATGTCCACTAATGTAAAGGAACAGTCTCCAGACCAAGTCAAGTCGCTCGTCTGACAAGGAAGGAGCCTGCACCAAGCTTCACCAGTATCCACCAAGTCCATTGTCTGTGAAGGCGGTCGAGCACAACACAGACCAGACAAGGTGAACAAAAGCTTACTACGAGTGTACTTATATGACTCACTGGTGTGGTCCGCACGGTCCTCACATCGAGACAATCAAGTCAAGAAGGAGGCACGCCGACAAGCTCATCAGTGTTAAGCAACCTTCTCCACAGCATGTCAAGTCACTCGTCTGACAAGCTAGGAGCACGATGCATGTCCACCAATGTAAAGCCTTAGTCTCCAGACCAAGTCAAGTCACTCGTCTGACAAGGAAGGAGCCTAAGTCAAGCTTCACCAGTACCCATTACCTAGTCCATGGCTGCATTAAGCACTTCATGAACAGGACAAGGTAGAGCCATAATGAGTGTACAGTATACGTACTGGTGTGGGTCGCACGGTCCTCACATCAAGACAATCAAGTCAAGAAGGAGGCACGCCGACAAGCTCACTAGTGTTACGTGTCCCGCTCCATACCATGGTCAAGTCACTCGTCTGACACGGAAGGAGCCAACTCTTGTCCACTAGTGTAAAGGAACGGTCTCCAGACCAAGTCAAGTCACTCGTCTGACAAGGAAGGAGCACGCACCAAGCTTCACCAGTGACCAACCCACTCCCTTGACGATGAAGGTAGCCAAGCTTCAACGCTAGGGTATGGGTAGTCCGTATGACTGTACTGGTGTGGGTCGCACGGTCCTCACATCAAGACAATCAAGTCGAGAAGGAGGCACGCTGACAAGCTCACCAGTGTTACGTGTCCCGCTCCATACCATGTCAAGTCACTCGTCTGACACGGAGAAGGAGCCAACTCTTGTCCACTAGTGTAAAGGAACGGTCTCCAGACCAAGTCAAGTCACTCGTCTGACAAGGAAGGAGCACGCACCAAGCTTCACCAGAGCACGGTACCACGGTCCCCAGACCAAGATGGTTAGTATCGCCATCGAGGAAGGGGCACGCAATCCCTTGCTACACTCAACCAAGTACACTCTTGCTCTCACAAAAGTATCCCCTGTGTCGACGTGGTCCCCAGACCAAGACGCGCTTGCGCACATCGAGGAAGGGGCACACGGACAAACCACCAAGCATGGGTCGCCTGAGAGGATCGATGCGAACGCATCTCTACAACTCGCAGCTCCCAGCCTGAAGTCCCGTCGTTTGCGGGCGGTTGATAGGTGTCGAAACTAGGTATATCCACGTTGGGCAGAGCTCAAGCCAACGGCGTTCCCAGTTACGGTACTAACACGTGCAGCGAACTCCACTCATTGCGGCCTAGGTATAGCGGGATGAGACGCCGGGCTGCGAAGGCAGACTCCAACGGATCTCAGAGGGTTGTTAGGCCCGCTAGCTTCCGAACACCTAATGGGTTTGAGAAGCGCTATCAGCTCGGATTGGCTACGACCTTAGAGGCGTTCAGGCATAATCCAGCGGACGTAGCGTCATACCAAAGTCCGGTCGGACTAGTATTGAGCCAGTGGTCCGTACCTGTGGTTCCTCTCGTACTGCACAGGAATTCCGTTAAGATAGCGACTATAAGCACACACCAGTAGGGTAAAACTAACCTGTCTCACGACGGTCTAAACCCAGCTCACGTTCCCTTGAAAGGGTGAACAATCCTACGCTTGGTGAATTTTGCTTCACAATGATAGGAAGAGCCGACATCGAAGGATCAAAAAGCCACGTCGCTATGAACGCTTGGCGGCCACAAGCCAGTTATCCCTGTAAGTCGCGGAGCCGCCGTCCTCCGGCCATATGCAAAATTTTTTTGAAAAAAGTTCATAAACAAAAAGTGAGTGTGCACGCGGTTTTTCTTAAATAACTCGGCAAAAGCTGGTTAGATTCGCCCAACCAAAGTGCTAAATGGTGCGGGACGATAATACCTATCGTTTGATACCCATATCGGGTGCTTGGTGAAAAACCGAATTTTATATTAAGAGTTATACAACTTTTTTAAGTGTTTTTTCGAAATATAATGAAAAGTATGTGGCCAACCGAATCGGAAAAAACACCAACGTGTGCGTCGCCTAAATACCTTTCTGGCGAGTGGTCGAACGCCCAGATCGGTCCATAAACAAAAAAGTTATGGAAGTGTAAAGAATTTGGCGAATTGTTCAAAAAGTGTATAAGTTTTGGTGGAAACTTTGAAGTTGCACCGCGCGAAAACTACTGGGCCGATTTTGATGAAAATCGAAATCTGAGTCGGGGCCAAGTAGTTTAACAAAGTGGCATACTCAGTTTGTTGAAAAAGTGTGTTAAAAAGTTAGTGAACTTTTTGAGTGGCGATTTTACTAACTTTGTGAAAAGTGGTCCGATTTTCGAAAACGACATTTCGTTCGAAGCGTCTTGGCAAGACAAACTCAACGACGTATCGAGTGTCCGCGCGAAATGAAGTTTGACAAAGTTATTAAGAGTGCAAAAAGTGTATAAATTAAATACTTAAGTGTTTTAAAAAAGTGCCTAAAAGTGAACGGATTTTTACAAAAAATACGTCAAAAGACGCGGGCTGACGAGCCCCGTTGACGAGTGTTAGTGTGGTGAAAATCCGTGGAAAATTACGACCAGGATCGCGGGTGGTAGTTTTTCCTATAGTAAAGTGTACACAATATACGGTTCGTCCAGACGTGTTTGCGCAAAATTTTGCCCTTGGTTGACCTTGGCACGTGCCGGCCGGGCTTGGACGAAAATCTTGCCCCCCCTGGACCAACGGTCAACGGCTGTGACGTCAGCGGCTGCCCCCCCTTGACCAACGGTCATTTGCTGTGACGTCAGCAACGGCCGTATGGGGCGTGACGTCACAGGCATATAGTGAAAAGTGAAAAAAGTGCCATAAGTGGAAAAGTTTTGGACCGATTTGGAAAATTTTTGTTGATAAGTCGCGGAGCCGCCGTCCTCCGGCCATATGCAAAATTTTTTTGAAAAAAGTTCATAAACAAAAAAGTGAGTGTGCACGCGGTTTTTCTTAAATAACTCGGCAAAAGCTGGTTAGATTCGCCCAACCAAAGTGCTAAATGGTGCGGGACGATAATACCTATCGTTTGATACCCATATCGGGTAGCTTGGTGAAAAACCGAATTTTATATTAAGAGTTATACAACTTTTTTAAGTGTTTTTTCGAAATATAATGAAAAGTATGTGGCCAACCGAATCGGAAAAAACACCAACGTGTGCGTCGCCTAAATACCTTTCTGGCGAGTGGTCGAACGCCCAGATCGGTCCATAAACAAAAAAGTTATGGAAGTGTAAAGAATTTGGCGAATTGTTCAAAAAGTGTATAAGTTTTGGTGGAAACTTTGAAGTTGCACCGCGCGAAAACTACTGGGCCGATTTTGATGAAAATCGAAATCTGAGTCGGGGCCAAGTAGTTTAACAAAGTGGCATACTCAGTTTGTTGAAAAAGTGTGTTAAAAAGTTAGTGAACTTTTTGAGTGGCGATTTTACTAACTTTGTGAAAAGTGGTCCGATTTTCGAAAACGACATTTCGTTCGAAGCGTCTTGGCAAGACAAACTCAACGACGTATCGAGTGTCCGCGCGAAATGAAGTTTGACAAAGTTATTAAGAGTGCAAAAAGTGTATAAATTAAATACTTAAGTGTTTTAAAAAAGTGCCTAAAAGTGAACGGATTTTTACAAAAAATACGTCAAAAGACGCGGGCTGACGAGCCCCGTTGACGAGTGTTAGTGTGGTGAAAATCCGTGGAAAAATACGACCAGGATCGCGGGTGGTAGTTTTTCCTATAGTAAAGTGTACACAATATACGGTTCGTCCAGACGTGTTTGCGCAAAGTTTTGCCCTTGGTTGACCTTGGCACGTGCCGGCCGGGCTTGGACGAAAATCTTGCCCCCCCTGGACCAACGGTCAACGGCTGTGACGTCAGCGGCTGCCCCCCCTTGACCAACGGTCATTTGCTGTGACGTCAGCAACGGCCGTACGGGGCGTGACGTCACAGGCATACAGTGCAAACCCAAAAAGTGCCGTAAGTTGGAAAATTGTGGGCCGATTTGGAAAATTTTTGTTGGTAACTCGCGGAGCCGCCGTCCTCTGGGCGCATGCCAAAAATTTTCCGGAAAATCGGAAAAACAAAAAAGTGAGTGTGCACGCGCTTTTCCGGCCATATCTCGTCGGAAAATTGTCCGATCCGGAAAATTCCAACGCCAAACGGTAGGGCCGTGAAAGACCAACTCGCCGGTGTGTGAAAATCGCGGATCGGAAAAGCCTGTGAAAAGTTACGAGCGATTTTCCACGAAAAATAGTGTTTTTCCGGAATAACTTTTCCGGGAAAATCGGAAAAATTCAGGAGACGTGTGTAACGGGTGCGCGGGGAAATTCGGCTTGTCTGGACTACCCGGACGTCCAGATCGGACGGAAAATAAGCGAACAGTGCAATTTCCAGTTTCGTGACGTCTAACTGCACCACCAAAGTACTAGAGGGCGCCACCTGTCAAAATTAAAATTGGTCTATCTCTGGAACCACTGGTCGGATCCGGACGGGCAAGTGCTCGCTGGAATCAGCATCGCCCCGGCTATCTGCCAGTGCTGCCATCGTGGCCATTTTCGGCCGTTTCAGGGTTGCCAGTTTTTGACAGGTGGCCAAAATTTCAACTGTGCACCACTCCGAAACGGGTAGCCCCAGCTGAACGGGCAAGTGTTTGCTGACATTGGCATTTGCCCGGCTACCCAGCAGTGTGGCCAGCTTGGTCGAAAACGCTTGCGGCAGTGTTGCCAGCCTTGAGTGTAGTGTATCGTTTCGTGTCGCGCGTTCAACGCAGAGTGCGACGGGCTGCGTCCATACCCTCGTATAAAGAGGTGCGCGCACGAACGGGAAAGTGATTCAACAACGCAGGGGATGGGCGACGAGGCCCAACCCCCACAAGTGAGTGGGCCGTACCAGTTGCGGTCAAGAAAAGGGTCGGTGGCTGTGATGCAGCCACAACCCATCGAGCGCCCGGCCACACCGATGATGGATGTGTGCTATTCAAGCGACGACGACGAGCTGAATAGCACCATCATCGCGATGCCGGAACCCGCGTCGGAGTGTGAGGCAGCGGAGGCGGCCATGGACCTGGAGCCACCAGCAGCAGCACAGCCAACACCAACGGCATCCCCTGTCCCGGGCAACGCGGTAGTTGCTGGGCCCATCGACGCGGGAAGTTGTGCCCTGCTGATGGCACAGCTTCAAAGCATCGGCGCCCAGCTAACGACGGCGCTGGAGGAGCTGCGACTTTGCCGCGAGGAAAACGCGGCACTCCGCCGCGAGAACGAGCTGCTGCTCACGGGCACTCGTTCGGTGCTTGAGCTGCAGACTGCAGCGAACGCAACCCTCCAGCAGTCGTCGGGGCAAGGCGGTAACCGGGAAACGGCCCGGAAGCGCCAACAGCGGCTGAGGAAGCGCGAACGAGAACGGCAGCAGCAGCAGCAGCAGCAGCAGCAGCAGCAGCAGCAGCAGCAGCAGCAGCAGCAGCAGCAGCAGCAGCAGCAGCAGCAGCAGCAGCAGCAGCAGCAGCAGCAGCAGCAGCAGCAGCAACAGCAGCAGCAGCAGCAGCAGCAGCGTCAGCAGCAGCAGCAGCAGCAGCAGCAGCAGCAGCAGCAGCGCAGCAGCAGCAGCAGCAGCAGCAGCAGCAGCAGCAGCAGCAGCAGCAGCAGCAGCAGCAGCAGCAGCAACAGCAGCAGCAGCAGCAAAGTTTGCCTCGACGCGAACAGAGGCAGCAGCAGCTTCCCCCACGACTGCAGCAGCAACAGCAGCAGCTGCAACAACAACAGCAGCAGCAGCAACCGCAGCAGCAGCTTTGGACAACGGTGGTAAGAGGCCACCCGTCCCAGCGGCAACGCCAACCGCAGCCAGCAGCAGCAGCAGCAGCAGCAGCAGCAGCAGCAACAGCAGCAGCAGCAAGGTGAGCGCTATGTCCCACCACAGCTCCGGCAGCAGCGACAGCAGCAGCAGCGCTCGCAGCACCAGCAGCAACAGCCGCAGCAGCCGCAGCAGCAGCAACAGCGTCCACAGCAACAGCGTCCACAGCAGCAGCGTCAACAGCAGCAGCGACCTCAGCAACAGCGAACACAGCAGCGAAAGCCGGCCAAGCCCGAGCTTATTGAGGTTTCGCCCAACGAAGGTCAGGACTGGGAGAGCCTCTTGCTGCTTGTTCAAACGGCAGTCAGGACTGACGAGCGGTACAAGCCGCTTAAGGACCACGTCGTCCTGGGCCGTCGCACCAGTAAGGCGTTGCTGCGACTCACGCTAAGCCGCAAGGCGAATGCGCAGTATATGCTGCAACAGGTTCGAGCCATCGTGGGCAGTGCTGGAGTGTGCCGGCACGTCACAGAAATGACGACAGTTGTCGTCCATGACGTCGACCCGCTTGCCCGAGAAGACGATTTGACTTCGCTGCTCGACAGCAAGTTCGAGTCGGGAGCGGGAATTGTGTCCACAACGATGACAAAGATGACGGATGGCACCCAACGCGCGCACGTGCGACTGCCCGCGAAGTTTGCGAAGGAACTCGACGGCACTAAGATTAAGCTGGGCTTTTGCGTCAGCAAAATCAGAGCCGCGCCACCGACCCCTCGAGAGCGTGTGCGCTGCTATCGCTGCCTCGAGCTGGGTCACCGGGCCCATGACTGCCGTTCACCCGACGATCGGCAAAACATGTGTATACGCTGCGGCGTCGTTGGGCACATGGCGAAAGTATGCACTTCTCAGCTAAAGTGCCTCAAGTGCGGTGGTCCACACACAATTGGACACCCTGACTGCGCCCGGTCGGCTCCACAATGACCCCACAACTGCGAGTAATGCAGGTCAACTTGGGCAGAGGGGAGAGGGCCCAGGATATTGCCCTCCAAACTGCCCGAGAGAAGAAAGTGGACGTGCTGCTGCTGTCGGAGCTGTATCGGCCGCCTGTTAACAACGGTCGATGGGCCTTTGACTGCTCAAAAAAGGTCGCCATCGTCGCTACTGGGTCGCTTCCCCTACAGAGAATTTGGTGCAGCAACACACCGGGACTCGTCGCTGCCGAGATCGGCGGCACCACATTCCTCAGCTGCTACGCACCACCTCGTCAGCCTACCGACGAGTTCGAGCGCTTCATCGAAGCGGTGCAGCTCGAAGCGCTTACCCATTCACAAGTCGTGATAGCCGGCGACTTCAACGCCTGGCATGTGGAATGGGGAAGCGAGCGCAACAGCGAGAGGGGGGAAGAGCTGTTTAGCGCCATACAGCAGCTAGACCTGGTGGTTTTAAACCAGGGCACGACGAACACCTTTGACGGCAACGGAGCGGCAACAGCAAGCATCGTCGATGTAGCGTTTGCGACACCAACCATCGCGCAGCCGGGAACGTGGAACGTGTGCGGTGAGTATTCGTATTCCGACCACCGGTACATCACGTACACAGTCGGCACCACAGTTCCCGTCGCAAACGAGCCTTCACCACCATCGAGAAGACAGCAGGGACGCATTCGACACGCGGGTCGGCGGTACAAGGCGACGCAGTTCTCGCAGCGAGCCTTCCTGTCGACGCTGCTGGACGAGCGGTTCTCAGAACGGGCGGTGAGTCATGAACGCATGGTCGAGATCATGCTCGCCGCGTGTGACAAAACGATGCAGCGGGTTACAACGTCGCACAGTGACCCCCATCGTGACCTGTTCTGGTGGACGCCGCTGCTCAGGCTGCTGCGAGAGAACTGCGAACGCGCCCGTGATCGAATGCAGCAGACCAGCGACCTGCAAGAGCGGAGCATCGCCGCAGCACAACATCGTACAGCGAGGGCGGAGCTGGGGAAGGCGATTAAGGCCAGCAAGCGGAACTCGTTCCAGGAGCTGATCGACATCGCCGAAGAGAATGTGTTCGGAGCCGGATATCTCGTCGTTCTGTCCCACCTCCGTGGTGGACGGACGCCACCCGAGACGGAGCGGGACAGGCTCGAACACATTGTGTCCGATCTCTTCCCCCAGCACCCGCCCCTCGTCTGGCCAGAAGCGGCAATCATCGAGGGAGAGGAGCGGCCAGGAGCAGTAACAGATGTCTCGGACGATGAATTAAAACTCATCGCACGCCGCATGGCCAACAAAAAGGCCCCGGGACTCGACGGTATCCCGAATGCGGCGGTGAAAGCAGCCATCCTCGAGCATACGGGGGTTTTCACAGCGTTGTACCAGGACTGCCTCGCTAACGGCACGTTTCCTGCAGCGTGGAAGAGGCAGCGCCTTGTACTCATCCCGAAGCCAGGAAAACCCCCAGGATTGAGCAGCTCGTACCGGCCCCTGTGCATGTTGGATGCACTGGGCAAGGTGCTTGAGCGCTTGATCCTCAACAGGCTGCACGAGCATCTGGAGGATCCGGAAGCGACACGACTGTCGGACCGACAGTACGGTTTCCGCAGAGGGCGCTCGACCATCGGTGCCATACAGAGAGTTGTTGAGGCCGGCCAGCGTGCGATGTCGTTCGGTCGCACGAACCGACGCGACAAACGCTTCCTACTAGTTGCGGCGCTAGACGTTAGGAATGCGTTCAATACGGCCAGCTGGCAGGCCATCGCCGCTGCGCTGCAGTCGAAAGGAGTTCCGGCCGGCCTCCAACGCATCATACACAGCTACTTTCAGGGCCGAGAGCTGGTGTATGAAACCTCTGATGGCCCGGTAGTGCGGTCCGTCACGGCAGGGGTTCCACAGGGGTCTATTCTAGGCCCCACTCTGTGGAACACGATGTATGACGGTGTGTTAGACATCGCCCTGCCACCCGATGCGGAGATCCTGGGGTATGCCGACGACCTGGTGCTGCTGGTCCCAGGCACAACCCCAGACAGTGTGAAAGCTGCTGCAGAAGAGGCGATCACCTCAGTGATGGAGTGGATGGCTCAACACCATCTCGAACTGGCGCCGGCGAAAACGGAGATGGTGGTCATTTCCAGCTCCAAAGCCCCGACGCGGATTACCGTCCGAGTAGGCGACGTGGACGTCACCTCGTCCCGCTCGATCCGCTATCTCGGCGTGACCCTCCAGGACAAGTTGTCGTGGCTGCCGCACGTCAAGGAGGTCACCGAGAGGGCTGGGAAGATCGCCGACGCCACATCCAGATTGCTGCGAAACCATAGCGGACCAAGGGCATCGAAAGCGAAGCTGCTAGCTTCGGTGTCCGAGTCCGTTATGCGGTATGCTGCACCAGTATGGAGCATGGAGCTGCAAAAACGTGAGCCTGGTCGCCTGCTGGAGCGTGTACAGCGGAAGATGGCACTGAGGGTGGCACGAGCATTCCGTACCGTAAGGTATGAGACTGCCACCCTCCTGGCTGGCTTGACCCCCATCTGCCTGCTGGTGGATGAAGACGCCCGGGTCTACCAGCGACTAAGTGCCGTCAACCGAACTGACACGAGGGCGAACATCCGGAAGCAGGAGCGACAGGCCACGATTGAGGAATGGCAGCAAAAGTGGGATGCGGAAGCTGACACCAGCCGGTACACGCGTTGGGCGCACCGTGTACTTCCAGACATCGGCAGCTGGCAGTCGAGGAAACATGGAGATGTGTCGTTCCATTTGTGCCAGGTACTCTCGGGACATGGCTTCTTCCGGGACTACCTGTGTCGCAATGGCTTCACATCGTCCCCTGACTGCCAGCTGTGCAGCGGAGTTCCTGAGACCGCGGAGCACGTGATGTTCGAGTGCCCAAGGTTTGCTGAAGTCCGGCAGCAGCTACTCGGCGAGGGAAGTACGGACCCGGTCTGTCCGGAAAACCTCCAGCAGCATCTATTGCGCGATGCCGAGAGCTGGAGCCGTATCTGCGAAGCTGCTAAGCGGATAACGGCTCAGCTTCAGCAAGCCTGGGACGACGAGCGAGCAGCCCTCGCATCCCAAGCAAGCGAGCAGCATATGGAAGACGTTGCCGACTTGGAGGCACGGCGTGCGGAAATCCGTCGAGCACGGAATGATCGTCGGAACGCGAGCCGCCGAGCAGCCAGGGCTCGGCAACGGGAAGTGCAACGAGCAGGACGTCCCCCATCTCCACCACCATCGCCCAGAACTGCAGCACGCCGTGCAGATCTTCGGCTGCGGCAGGCGCGGTTTAGAGCGAGAAGGCGTCAAGTGACTCAGGACGCGAGACGCCTGTATGGGGAGCACAGTCCTGCATCATCATCGTCATCGAGCAGCAGCGACGACGAATCAGACGGCCGAGGAAGCGCGGACATCGCAGCCGGACCGTCTGGTATGCGCAACCGCGCACACAATCGGGACGATGAAGTAACCAATGGCGGCCTGAATGCTGCGGAAGAAGCCGCCGCGGTTGAGGCGGAAGTTGCCTCCCGCTAGGAGTTTGGCGTAGAGAAAAACGGAGCGCATTAAAGCGTTAATAGTTACCCAAAAAAAAAAAAAAAAAACAACAATACAAAGGGAAAACAGAAGTTACATTGGAATTTATAATAAAAGAGAAAGGTGCTTTATGCACGGCTGTAGAAACGGCATCTTAGCCGAGAAACCCCCTTCAGGGTACGTCCTCGCGGACATGATTGTAGGGGTGAGGGAGGGTTAAAATTTGTTAAAAATAAAAAACCCGTTTTAAAAAAAAAAAAAAAAAAAAAGCCAGTTATCCCTGTGGTAACTTTTCTGACACCTCTTGCTAAAAACTCGTTATAACCAAAAGGATCGTAAGGCCAAGCTTTCGCTGTCCCGAAGTGTACTGAACGTTGGGATCAAGCCAGCTTTTGTCCTTATGCTCAGCGTGTGGTTTCTGTCCACACTGAGCTGACCTTTGGACACCTCCGTTATCGTTTTGGAGATGTACCGCCCCAGTCAAACTCCGCACCTGGCACTGTCCATGACGTGGACCGAAAGGACCTGTCCAGGAGTCTTCGAGCCGGGCGGCGCGCGGAACCGGGGGCAAACGTGACATCATAAACGATCGACCGCGCAGAAGCAGTGCACCACGAATGCACCGACGTACGCAAGCTTGTACCCTTGCGGGCCACGGCTCACGGTCGGACAAGCGGGTAACACGCTACACACGACGATGCTACGATGCAGTCTCCCCGGCGGCACCACCCAGCGACACACTGGACGCTGAGCGAGAAACACGGCGCATTGGGCGCGCGCAGGCGAACCGCCGCCACAGCCCCCCGGAGGAGGTGCGCGCACGATCCGGACCTGGGGCCCGCGCTTGTTCCACCCAATCATGTAAGTAAGGCAACAGTAAGAGTGGTGGTATCTCAGAGGCGAGCTCCACGAGGAAGCCCTCCCACCTATGCTGCACCTCCTATATCGCCTTACAATGCCAGACTAGAGTCAAGCTCAACAGGGTCTTCTTTCCCCGCTAGTGCATCCAAGCCCGTTCCCTTGGCTGTGGTTTCGCTAGATAGTAGATAGGGACAGAGGGAATCTCGTTAATCCATTCATGCGCGTCACTAATTAGATGACGAGGCATTTGGCTTTTTTTTTTTTTTTTTTTTTTTTTTTTTTTTTTTTTTTGTTAACGAAGAGTGAGCATATTCCATCCCCCTCTCCGACTTACCCAACCCGGCCGGTACGCTGTGGTGCGTATTACTTCATGCGGAGTCGTGTGTGCGGTTGCACCCTGGCTCACGACGCATCTTCTGCGGCGATCTGGTCTGCTGATGCTGCTTATTACGCTGCTTTCCGTGGTGCGACGCGGTCCCTGTGATCCTATCGCCCACACTTCGGGTGGGCAATGGGGGGTCTGCATCGTTGGTCACCACTCCAAGCACGTAAGGCAGTTCTCCTGAAATGAAATTTGGATAGAGGAAACAAGAAAACAGAAAAGAGATAGAAACAGCTGAAAATAGAGAGAGAAGAGAAAAAGAAAGCTGGAAAGAAACGAAAAGAAAGAAGAAAGATGAGTAACTTTCCAGCTTACGGTGGCCCTTGTGGCACGGGTTGTTGCCGTGCCGCAGGGCCTGAAGGACCGCCATTTGCGTCCCTCGCCCGCCGTCTGGCCCGCCTGCGTCGCCTTGCCGTTGGTGGACGCTCGACATCCCATCTCGCTTGGAGAGTGGAGAAGATTGTCCTGGCGGCGGCGCGGACGGCCTCCCACGTATCGCTGCGGGCGCACATTTCCGAGACAATGTTATCCATTGTTACTCGGGAATGGCACCGCTGCTGCATCTCGTTCCGGATCCGATCGAACCGTGGACAGTGGAACAGCACGTGTTCCACGTCTTCCACGGCGTCCCCACATTCGGGGCAGTTGGGCGAGCCATCCAGGATGCCTTTCTCGACGAAATAGGAGCGCAAGAACCCGTGCCCCGTGAGAAGCTGGGTGAGGAAAAAGTCGACTTCCCCATGCTTGCGGCTGACCCAGAGATTAATGTCTGGGATCAGTCTCCTCGTCTTCAATCCTGGTGCTCCTGGTTGCCCTGCACCCGTGGTCCACTGGTCCTGCCAGCGCCTCATCGTTTCCTCCCGTTGTCGCTTCCGTATGTCCGATTGAACGCCACCACTCGCTACCTTTTCGTCGTGGCAGCGGATATCCTCCTGCATGAGGAGGACTAACGGGGTGGTGTTGGCGACAACGCAAGCGGCATCATAGGATACGGTCTGGAAGGCGCTGGCGACTCGGAGAGCCCCCGGTCGATGCGCCCTTTGGACCGATTTGCGATGGGTCTCCTTGTCTAAGACCCATCGCCCCCAGGTGGCAACTCCGTATCGGATGATACTGTTGCCGACGTTTACGAGCTGTCTCCTACTGCGGCTCTTAGGACCACGCTTATTCGGCATCAGGCAGGTCAAGGCATTCGTAATCCGTGAAGCCTTATTGACCACCCTCTCCAGATGCCGGCTGTGGTGCTGTTTGCGACAGAGGTCCACTCCCAGGTATTTCAGCGTTTCCGTGGATTGGATCGAGTGACCGCCCGCTTGTAGCTCTGCGAGCTGCGGGACATGATGGGTACAAAAGATCATGAACCCGGTCTTTTGGTGGGCAAGTTCCAAACCGACTCCTTGCAACCACCGCTCGATCCTCTCCAGGTTAGCCGTTGCTAACGCGCTGACCTGTTCCGTGGTCCTTCCCAAAAATGTGAAGGCCACGTCGTCAGCAAACCCGATGATGTCCGCTCGTAGTCCTTCGAGCGGCAAGCGGAGTAGGTCGTCATACATGACGTTCCACAGTGTTGGTCCTAGAACCGAACCCTGAGGAACGCCAGCAGATACAGTCCTCGACACTACTCCTTCATCCGTATCGTAGTGGAGCGTTCGGCCAATAAAATAGTTCCGCAGCAACGCCTGCAAATAAGGCGGAGTGTTTTTACGCTGCAGAGCTTGGCCGATCGCTGTCCAGTTTGCCGAGTTGAAGGCATTCCGGACGTCCACCGTTACCACCGCACAGAGGCGATCCCCCTTTCGCTTTTTATCAAGAGCGACTTTCCCGTTATCCATCACCCGAGTGATGGCATCCACGGTCGAACGCCCTTTACGGAAACCGTATTGGGCATCCGAAAGTCCCCCAGTGGACTCCAGGTGGGTTGTCAGCCTCCGCTGAATCAACCGCTCCAAAATTTTCCCCAACACACTCAGCAAGCAAATGGGCCGGTATGACGAGGGCTCCCCAGGTGGTTTCCCCGACTTGGTAAGCAGCACCAGTTGCTGCCGCTTCCATGCGTCGGGGAAAGTGCCTGTCTCCAGTAGCTGCTTATAGCTTTTGGCAAAAACGGCAGGAAAAGCCATAATTGCCGCAGCTGCAGCCATGTTCGGAATATTGTCGTCCCCTGGAGCTTTCTTGGGGTTGAGTGAGCGGGCAATCTCCTTCAACTCTTCCGCCAACTCCTCCTCCGAGACCGGATCCATCGGATCCCCACCTACTTCCGTCTCGGGCCACTCCATCGGGGGACGCTCGGGAAAGAGCTCATTCACGATGAACTGGAGCTTATTAGCATCCCGTTCCATCGGAACCCGAGCTCCTTCCCACTGCTGCTTGCGGATTTGGTACGCAGGGCCAAAGCCGTGCGGTTCCAATTGTTCCGGCAGATCCTGCTTGTGTTGGTCCTTGCTGAGCTTGACGGCCCGTTCCAGGGCAGCGCGTGCGTCCGACTTCATTTGACGCCTTTCCTCGCGCTGCTCCTCGGTCCGGGCCCGGTTGAACCGCCGTTTCATTCCATGAAAATGGCTGCGCAACCGATCAATCTCGGACGTCCACCAATAAACTGGACGCCGGCCCTGTCGCCTTGGGGGTTGTCTAGGCATGGTGCCGTCACAAGCCACCGTAATGGCCTGGGTCAGCTCCTCTGCCGTAGCAACATGCCCAAAAATGTCCTGGTCCCTCAAGATTTCAACGAACAAATCCTTGTCGAAGAATCTTGTGGACCACCTTCCCCCATTCACTGCTGAGTGTCCCACGTTATTGGCGCGCTGTCTCGGAACCCTGCCGACCACAAACTTAATAGTATTGTGGTCACTTGGGGTTTCGTCACAAACGCGCCAATTATTTTCCCCTACCAAAGAAGGGCTGCAAAACGACACGTCCACTATGGAGTTGCGGCCATTTCCCCCCATCCAAGTGCTCTGGTTGCCCTGGTTTAGGAGAACCAATCCCAAAGCGGCCGCCGCGTCCATCACAACTCCCCCCCTAGATACCCTTTCCCCATCGTTTGGCCTTCGCTCCATCCCCCATGCACCTGACCAGGCGTTTACGTCACCCCCGATCACGGTGTCCCGATTCCGTGGGAGTACAGACACAATTTCGGTCCATTTGCGTTTGTACTCCTCGACAGTCAAATCGGAACCCACGGGTGGTAGGTAAACGGAGCAGAAAACAATTCCCCGCATCTCGACCACAACGAAGTCCTCGCGTTGGTTGTCAATGATGCGCTGAAAAGGATAATCCCCAACTGATACCACTGCAACCCGGCCAGTGGTATCGGTAACCCAATTGCTGTTATTACTCGGCACCCAATAGGGGTCCGAGAGAATCAAAATATCACAACCCTCGGCACGAGCACTTTGCAAAAGCAAGTCTTGTGCCATTTGGTCATGATTGAGGTTCTGTTGGAACACTCTAATCATGACTGGGCTGTGGGGTTACCTTTCCAAAGTAGCGGCAACTGCGCTGGCCCAGCGAGTGCCCGATTGCATCCGGGCCCTGGCATCCCAAGCACTTCCGCTCCCTAGTGCACGGACCCTCGTGCTTATCTTCTGCGCAACGGTGGCATTTGCTACTACGGTCCTTGCCACGGCAGCGGGCAGCAGTATGCCCGTATTCGTAGCACCGGTAGCATTGCCGCCGGCGTTCCAATAGCCGAAGCCTGCAGCATTTGCTGAAACCAACCGTGTACTGCCTCGCAAGGGCCTGGTCGGTGACCGCTATTGCTGGGCAATCGAAAAATGCGACCAACGTACCGTAATGCGTTTTTACGGTCGTGATTTGGTCGCTGAAAATTTCAACGCCCAACGCGGCACTCATTTCCGAAGAAATTTCTTCGGATGAAGTGCCAGGCGGAATGTTGGTGCAGTTCACCCGCACTGAGGGTGTCCGCGGTCGGCATTTGGCTTTGCCGTCAAGAGCTTTGGACACCTCTCTCCAAAGGGTCATCGTTTCCTGGTGCGACAATGGTGCTAATTCCAGGAGTAGATGACCCTTGAAGTTTGTGCGGATTCTCTGCACATCCTCCTTTTTCACCGTTTCCCTAAGGATTGGCATCATGTCCGCGTACTTGAATCCCCCAATTGATTCAAGTTCAATGGCATTTGGCATTCTGCCAGCCCTGGGATTAAAGGCAGGTGCCGGCTTTTGCTTGGGTTGGGAAGCAGAAGGTTGGGTATTTGCGGCGAGGCTGGCTGCTTGCTCAGCTTCACGCTGCTTCTTCCTCTTCCTCCTCTCCCGGCGCACGGCAGTCTTTCCCTTTACCGTCCGCCATTCTTGCGCCCCCTCTTGCCCCCCTTGTGGTCCAGATCCCTGGTCACTTGAAAAAATTTCCCCTGCCAACGGTTCCTCTGCCGCAACAACCTTACTATTTTCCCCCTTCCCACCCTTTCCCTTTTTCTTGCTATTTTTCCCTCCTTGACCTGCCAACTGTTGTCCCTGTTCCTTATTTCCTGCTGTCTTGGCCTCGTTTTCCCTAACTATTATGTCATACATCTCCCGCATGATTCCCCCAAAAACAGTGAAGAATTTGGTGACGTCCGACTCATTCAAGGGAATGGAACCCGGTTGCTGATCCTGATTAGGGCCTGCCAAAGGCCCCAAGTCTTGCTCCACAACCGGATCCTCCACCACAAGATCCTCTGTTCCCGTTCCCACATCAATTCCTGACCCGGCCTCCCCTAGCCAAAATGCTGGAAGGTTGTGCAACAGGGCTAATACTGAGCCTATACGCTGTTCCCAATCAGAAAATTGGGGCGTTTTTGCTAAAATAGCCCTGTGCTTCACGGTGTCCCTGATAAACAGCATGAGCTCATGTTTTGCTTTCTGCAATGGGCCCATGGGATTGGAATCTGCTGGATATGCAGTTGCGAAAAATTTCCTGTCATATGTTTGCCCTGCCTTGGAACCCTCCCCTTGGCTGTCTTCCGCGATCTGCGGGAGAACAGATACCCTTTTTGCTTTCCCCTCCACCTCTACCGAAGAAGCTCTTCGTAGGGCAGGTGCCATCGCCTTGGGGGCTATCAGCTGGTTTGTTGATGCCCGTCTACCAAAGCTGGTGGCCGAAGCCTTAGACGGGGACATCGTTCCCAGTGAGCTACGGCGGGTGGAATATCTACTGGTTCCTGCCTTTGAGGGACTATTTCTACGAAGTAAAGTGGAGCGTGTATTCATCACCATTTTTCTACCGTTAATTTCTATGGTTAATTTCTATGGAGTTATTTATGACTGTCTACTGATTTTCTAAAGGGACTGGCAAAATTTTAATTAATTGATTGAATAATTTAGGATACTTTGGGATGATGTAACTACGGAGTGTCGATTCAGGAGGGATTTTAATGTTAATTTATGATAATTAAGAAGGAAAATTAAAATAATTGTCGTGTTTTGACGCGAGATGTCAATAGATTTCGCGCTGTATATAAACTGTCAATAGTTTTTTTTTTGTCGGTGTTATTGAACGTTTAATGTAAATGTCAGTCACGTAATTAATTAATTTGTCAGGCCTGATTAAGTGTCAATTGAACAAATTATTATTGGTTGTCAATTGTCTAGGGTCAATTGTCAAAGGTCGAAAATTTAATGTCACGTTTGTTATTAAATTAAACAGAAGCTATTTTAAAAATTATAATATTGTAACAAACAAGGAAATTTAAATTGAGTTAGTTTAATTTAGCAAGATTAGTCATAAATGAATAGCATCAATTATTTAAATGTCAAAGAATACATTGAGAGAGTGTATAAGGTAATTTCGATTGGATTTAAGTTAAATAAAAGTGAAGGGGCTCTTTTTTTTTTTTTGAGTGGTAAGAAGGGGGGAAGGAATTCCGATAATTATTTTATAAGGTATCAAGCTTAATAAATTGAAAATTAAGATTGTTTTATTTAAAAAGCTGTCAGTCTATTTAATGTCAATGTCAGGTGTAAAAAAGATGTCAGAATTGTTTATTGTCAAATGAAAATGACGTTTTATGTCAAGAGTGCTGATATAAATCTAACCAAACGGTTTAATTAAATATGAAGATGTTAGAAATCGGCAAGGAATTAATAATAATTAATTTAAATCGAATATAATTTCTATGTGGATATTTAAAAGAAATATTTCAACTGTTATGATGATTATTCAAAAAAATTAGGAGTTTAATTTAAAAATTTCTTTTGTCAATCAAGTGATTTTGGATATTAATAATGTAAATATGTTAATTATTAAGGATGCCAGCAAAAATTTATTTATATGAATTATTTTAATTTAATAATTTAGAATTTTTAAGCAAAAGTGAGTTAAATTTAAATTAAATGTTTGAATATTATTAAATTTTTCCGTTACGACTGTTAATTAATTTAAGTAATAACTGTCAACCAATTAAAATGTCGACGCGACGTCAATTGTCAGAAATATTGAGCTGTCAATTTGATAATGTGTCAACGTTTGATGTCAAGTGGTCAGCTGTTAATTTGATAATGTAAATAAATCTATTTAATTAATTTAAAAACTATTCAAATCGAAAAACTAATTTATTTTTTAATAAACATGCAGAGGACCGGGATGAAAATAATAACTACGTGATTAAATAAATTTCTATTTGGAAATGAATTTAGATTGAAACTAATGTCAAGTGGAATTAATATTGGGTGTGAAGGGAAATGATTTAAATGGCTTGTAATGGAAATTATGCTTAAAAATGATGAAGCAATGAAATTAAAAGCAAGAATATATATTTGTGTATTATTGCGCTGAAGGCGATGTCAATATATTATTAAATGAATGACTTGTTTAAATAATATATATTTGTATATATATTTAAAAAGAATAAAATAATATTTAAATGATTAATTGAAATAAAATTGCCAACGGAAAGTAACTGAACTAGTGTAAATATTATTATTATCGCGGAAGGCTTGGTGTATTAAATTTAATTCTTCAGAATTTTAGTTATTTCAAAATTTTGAGATTTGAATGAAATGAATGAAATGAATGAAATTTAGGAATGCTTAAAAGTGACAAACTACGTGAGGAGACGTGTGTGCTTCAACGTTACAGGTAAAATGGGAATTTTCCCCCGTTCTATTTTGGCTATGCTACGGGTTACAGGTAAAATGGGTTTCCGGTCACCTTGCTCTATGCTCCGTTATTGGAGATTATTTTGTTAGCTTTACGAGAGTTTTGAAATTTTGTTAGGATGGATTCTTTAAATTTAAATATTCAGTTCTACTTTGAATGAATATAATGATAAGCAAAGCAATAATAAAATAGGATTTAGTTTAAATTGAATATGAGGTCTGCATGGATAATTAAAATATTGAGTCAACTAATATAAGAATTATTTATGGAGTATGGCTTTAAAAGTATTAATTGATTTTTTAATCTTTTGTTATTGTTTATTAAATCGTTCTTGTGGGATCGGGCCGGCAGATAAAAGTAGTAAAGTATTTAATGAAAGTATTTAAGAACCCTTGAGTAAAAGTGAGTTTATTTAATTTAAATGTTGAGTATAATTAATTAATCAATTGCAAGTGTCAAATTATTTAATTTAATGTCAAAATGGTATGGGGCTTTAATATAAATCTTTTTAAATTATTGCTCAACTTTCAAAATAAGAAATATTAATTATTATTAGACATGCAAACAACCGGGGAAAAATAGCTACGTGATTTAATGAACTTCTACTTGTTAAGGGGTTTTGGATGGAGAGAACGTATTGTCAATAATTAATAAGGTGGAGAATTGTAATTTAGGCAAACGAGTTATTAAAATTGAATTATAAATTAATTTATATTAAGTATGAAGATGTATTAATGGATTGAGAATGAATGTATCAGGAAATTAAATTGATGGTTTAAATGAAAGTTTGCTATGGCAATAATGAAGCAACGAATTGAAATTGAGATTATTTAATTTGATGATTTCGCGGAAGGCAATTTTAATTTTTTAATTGAAAGCTTGTTTAATTGAATAAATGTTTGAAAAGTATAAAATAATATTTAAATAATTAATTGAAAGAAATTTGCCGACGGAAAGTAATTGAACTAGTGTAAATATAATTATTATAGCGGAAGGCTTTGTATGTGTAGATTTAATTCTTTGGAGTTTAAGTTATTTAAATATTTGTGATATGAATTAAATGAATGAAATGAATGAAGTTTAGGAATGCTTAAACCGGGAGAAAAGGAATAACTAAGTGATTTAATAAATTTCTACTTGTTAAGGGTTATGGATTGGGAGAACGTATTGCCATTAATTTAAAGGTGAAGAATTGTAATGAAGCAACTGAGTTTGTTAAATTGAATTTTAATTTATATAGTTTAAAGATGTATATAAGAATTGAGATTGATTGTAGTAGTGTAATTAAATTGATGGTATGAAATTGAAGTATGCTATAGCAATGTATTAAAGAAGAGGAATTTACTTAATTTTGCTGTTTTGTGCTTAAGGCGATTTAATTAATTTTAATAAAAGACTTGTTTAAATGAAGATTTTTTCTTATTTATAGTGGAAAAGAATAAAATAATATTTTAATATTTTAAGTAAACAAAAAATTTCCAACGGGAAGTAATTGGACTGGTTTAATTATTATTATTATCGCGGAAGGCTTTGTGTGTTAATTTAATTCTTCAGAGTTAAAGTTATTTCAAAATTTTGAGATTTGAATGAAATGAATGAAATGAATGAAATTTAGGAATGCTTAAAAGTGACAAACTACGTGAGGAGACGTGTGTGCTTCAACGTTACAGGTAAAATGGGAATTTTCCCCCGTTCTATTTTGGCTATGCTACGGGTTACAGGTAAAATGGGTTTCCGGTCACCTTGCTCTATGCTCCGTTATTGGAGATTATTTTGTTAGCTTTACGAGAGTTTTGAAATTTTGTTAGGATGGATTTTGAAATTTAAATTGTTAGCTCTACTGGGTTTGGAATTATTCTACTTTACGAATGGTGGTTTGAATTATTTATGTAATATATTTTTTGCCTATTTCTACTGTTAGTTTTATATTTAATATGAAATTTAATGCTGAGGGGGAGAAAGAATCGAAATAAGAAAATAAATGCAGTTTTATATAATAATGGTTTAGTTGGGGAACTAATTGAGATTTGGTTAGGTTGTGAATGGGATTTCAAATTCTACACTATAAAAATTTAAACTATTTGCCGGTTTGAAAACTCTCGATGTTTCTCGTCGCTGGAACAGATGGAACCGGGAGTCTCGAACACAACACACACTTAGTACAAGTATTCTCGTGGACCGCTCAACGAAAGCGTATTTGCAGAAGGCTTAATTAATTAATTTATTAATTGAACGCAGAAGGCGATGCTTTTAATAATTGTCTTATAGGATTTGAATAATTGGTTTTTTTTTTTGCAGAGGGCAATTTAATTCAATAATTATATTTGCTGAAGGCTTATGTAATTAGTTTGGTTTATTTAAGGCAAACAGTTTATTTAAAATTTTTTATTAAATTTATAATAAATTGTGAAGTATTTTGCAGAAGGCAACTATTGAAAATAATTTTGTTCCAACGCTGAAGGCGATGCTAATTTCCCAATGGGAAAAAAGGATTTAAAAAAAAGGCAAATTAAATTAATTGATTTTAATTAAATCAAATGCAGAAGGCTTATGGCAATCGGAGCAGTCAACACGAGAACACTGCACTTCACTTTTCACACACACACACTAGTGATTCCGGCCGAAGTCTCAACGAATGCTTGATGCAGAAGGTTTAATTTAAAATAAGACGCTGAAGGCGATGCTTTTACTATTAATTTATTGAAATTGGCGAGTAAATTAAAATTTTAATATTTAAACTAGGTTAATTAAATGGTTTGAAAAGGTATTTAAGCGCTAAGGGCGATTCTAATAAGCAATTAAATGAATTTCTTTGTGAATAAATGATTAGTGCAAAAGGCTAAATAATTTAATAAAATATATTTGTTTTAGTTGCAGAAGGCAATTCTATTTATTTAATTTAATATAACTTGATTATTTATTTAATTTGTTTGCAGAAGGCACTTGGTAAAGACGCTGAAGGCGATGCTAAATTCCCGACGGCAAATGTGGGTTTGTAGAATTAAATTAAAATTGCAGAAGGCTTAGAACAAAAAGCAATCGGAGTTATCAAAACACGGAATCACTTCACTTTCACACACACACACACACACACAACACTAGTGATTCCGGCCGAAGTCGTCGACGAAAGCTGTTTTTTTAATGAAAGCGCTGAAGGCGTTACAAAATGATATTGCTTAAGGCACTTTTTTTTTTTTTAAATAATATTTATTAATTAATTGATTTGCAGAAGGCTTCAATTTATTTTCTTCACTGAAGGTGATTCTAAATAAGTTTAATTAAGTAAAATTAAATCAATTTTAAATGCTGAAGGCTTATTTAAAACATATGGTTTATTAATGGGACACTGAAGGTGATGCTAATTTAAATTGGGAGTAAGTTAATTATATTTAAATAAAATCCACAAAAGGCAGTTAAATGGAAAACGCTGAAGGCGATGCTAATTTCCGCACGAAAAATGTGGGTTTATTGAATAAATTGTTAATTGCAGAAGGCTTAATGCAAAGGGCGATCGGAGTTATCAAGACACGGAATCACTTCACTTCACTTTTTCACACACACACACACACACACACAACACTAGTGATTCCGGCCGAAGTCGTCAACGAGAGCTTATTTAAAAAGATGCGCAGAAGGCGATGCTAAAATTTATTTAATTGCTTAAGGCACTTTTAAATAAAATAATCGAAAGAAAATTATTAATTTATATGTAAATATGCAGAAGGCTTTCTCTTTTGTAATACACTGAAGGTGATTCTAATATATTAAACAAGGGCAATTTAAATCTTTGTTTATTGCAGAAGGCTTTTAAAAATAAATGTATAATAATTGGCACTGAAGGTGATGCTAATTGTAATTAATGGAAAGTTAAAGAAATAGATATTAAAAAAATAATAAAAATCGCAAAATGCAGTTAATTCAAACGCTGAAGGCGATGCTAATTTCCCGACGGCAAATGTGGGTTTTTTTTGAATTATTATTTTTTGCAGAAGGCTTAACAAAAATGGCAATCGGAGTTATCAAGACACGGAATCACTTCACTTCACTCACACGTGGCACTTACAGTACCGGTTAACAATTCCAAAGCTTAATTATTTTAAAATTTTAAATTGCAAATATGCCGACGGAAAAAAGCCGATGGCAAAAAATAAATTTTATTTTTAATACACAGAAGGTGATGCTAAAATGCCGACGGGAAAAAGCCGACGGCAAAAAGAAATAAATAAAATACACAGAAGGTGATGCTAAAATGCCGACGGGAAAAAAGCCGACGGCAAAATAAATAAAATTAAATAAAATACACAGAAGGTGATGCTAAAATGCCGACGGGAAAAAAGCCGACGGCAAAAAAAATAAATAAAATACACAGAAGGTGATGCTAAAATGCCGACGGGAAAAAAGCCGACGGCAAAATAATGAATTAAATAAATACACAGAAGGTGATGCTAAAATGCCGACGGGAAAAAAGCCGACGGCAAAAATAAAATT
>NW_024427668.1:25000-27500 GCF_017562075.2 Anopheles merus | reverse complement strand
TTGGAAGTGTCCATGTCGGTGCCGAGTACAAGTTACCGCGTTCAAAGTTTGGTAAGCAGCGCACTCGACCTCCAACATAACACTTCACGTCTTGATATGCTCTCTACAAAAGCGTGTGCCTATGTAGGTACAAATGAATGTACGTCCCAGATAGTGACGATCTCTGGGAGGAAGAACCTTAAGGAACTCCCCGCACATATCAAGAATTATAGGTAACGCTGCCAATTACCTGTTTCTCTTAGTAAAACTCACAACTCATTCCTTGGGTTTGGAAGTGTCCATGTCGGTGCCGAGTACAAGTTACCGCGTTCAAAGTTTGGTAAGCAGCGCACTCAACCTCCAACATAACCCTTCACGTCTTGATATGCTCTCTACAAAAGCGTGCGCCAATGTAGGTACAAATTAATGTACGTCCCAGATAGTGACGATCTCTGGGAGGAAGAACCTTAAGGAACTTCCCGCACACATCAAGACTTATAGGTGAGAACGGCCAATCACCTATTTCTCTTAGTAAAACTCACAACTCATTCCTTGGGTTTGGAAGTGTCCATGTCGGTGCCGAGTACAAGTTACCGCGTTCAAAGTTTGGTAAGCAGCGCACTCGACCTCCAACATAACACTTCACGTCTTGATATGCTCTCTACAAAAGCGTGTGCCTATGTAGGTACAAATGAATGTACGTCCCAGATAGTGACGATCTCTGGGAGGAAGAACCTTAAGGAACTCCCCGCACATATCAAGAATTATAGGTAACGCTGCCAATTACCTGTTTCTCTTAGTAAAACTCACAACTCATTCCTTGGGTTTGGAAGTGTCCATGTCGGTGCCGAGTACAAGTTACCGCGTTCAAAGTTTGGTAAGCAGCGCACTCAACCTCCAACATAACCCTTCACGTCTTGATATGCTCTCTACAAAAGCGTGCGCTAATGCAGGTACAAATTAATGTACGTCCCAGATAGTGACGATCTCTGGGAGGAAGAACCTTAAGGAACTCCCCGCACATATCAAGACTTATAGGTGAGAACGGCCAATCACCTATTTCTCTTAGTAAAACTCACAACTCATTCCTTGGGTTTGGAAGTGTCCATGTCGGTGCCGAGTACAAGTTACCGCGTTCAAAGTTTGGTAAGCAGCGCACTCAACCTCCAACATAACCCTTCACGTCTTGATATGCTCTCTACAAAAGCGTGTGGCTATGTAGGTACAAATTAATGTACGTCCCAGATAGTGACGATCTCTGGGAGGAAGAACCTTAAGGAACTCCCCGCACATATCAAGAATTATAGGTAACGCTGCCAATTACCTGTTTCTCTTAGTAAAACTCACAACTCATTCCTTGGGTTTGGAAGTGTCCATGTCGGTGCCGAGTACAAGTTACCGCGTTCAAAGTTTGGTAAGCAGCGCACTCGACCTCCAACATAACACTTCACGTCTTGATATGCTCTCTACAAAAGCGTGTGCCTATGTAGGTACAAATTAATGTACGTCCCAGATAGTGACGATCTCTGGGAGGAAGAACCTTAAGGAACTCCCCGCACATATCAAGACTTATAGGTAACGCTGCCAATTACCTGTTGCTCTTAGTAAAACTCACAACTCATTCCTTGGGTTTGGAAGTGTCCATGTCGGTGCCGAGTACAAGTTACCGCGTTCAAAGTTTGGTAAGCAGCGCACTCGACCTCCAACATAACACTTCACGTCTTGATATGCTCTCTACAAAAGCGTGTGCCTATGTAGGTACAAATTAATGTACGTCCCAGATAGTGACGATCTCTGGGAGGAAGAACCTTAAGGAACTCCCCGCACATATCAAGAATTATAGGTAACGCTGCCAATTACCTGTTGCTCTTAGTAAAACTCACAACTCATTCCTTGGGTTTGGAAGTGTCCATGTCGGTGCCGAGTACAAGTTACCGCGTTCAAAGTTTGGTAAGCAGCGCACTCAACCTCCAACATAACACTTCACGTCTTGATATGCTCTCTACAAAAGCGTGTGCCTATGTAGGTACAAATTAATGTACGTCCCAGATAGTGACGATCTCTGGGAGGAAGAACCTTAAGGAACTCCCCGCACATATCAAGAATTATAGGTAACGCTGCCAATTACCTGTTTCTCTTAGTAAAACTCACAACTCATTCCTTGGGTTTGGAAGTGTCCATGTCGGTGCCGAGTACAAGTTACCGCGTTCAAAGTTTGGTAAGCAGCGCACTCGACCTCCAACATAACACTTCACGTCTTGATATGCTCTCTACAAAAGCGTGCGCTAATGCAGGTACAAATTAATGTACGTCCCAGATAGTGACGATCTCTGGGAGGAAGAACCTTAAGGAACTCCCCGCACATATCAAGAATTATAGGTAACGCTGCCAATTACCTGTTTCTCTTAGTAAAACTCACAACTCATTCCTTGGGTTTGGAAGTGTCCATGTCGGTGCCGAGTACAAGTTACCGCGTTCAAAGTTTGGTAAGCAGCGCACTCGACCTCCAACATAACACTTC
>NW_024427668.1:5000-20000 GCF_017562075.2 Anopheles merus | reverse complement strand
TGCTAGCGGCTTCTCTGCACTACTGGGCTACCACCTTGTGACGGGAGACATTGCTAGCGGTCACTCTGCACTAGTGGTAGAACACCACCGTGATACGGGAGACATTGCTAACGGTCACTCTGCACAGGTGCCAATACCACCTTGTGACGGGAAACATTGCTAGAAACCGATCGGCATCTCTGCGCGATTACTTGAACACACCCCCAACTTAGTCAACTGTTAAACTTTTTCGTAATCACGGCGGGACACATTGCTCGAGCTCTAACGGACCTCTGCACGCATGAAACATGGTGGCGGGAATCATTGCTAGAACCGAACGGCGCCTCTGCGCGATGTACAAGCTCAACAGGAACCTCGTATCGGCTGCCGAGCCGGAGCTCGAACAACTTGGACTATCACCTCTAATTATATCAACTCACACCTCCCCCGAGGGTTCCGCAGAATTGCTTCTGGGTCCCCTTATCGTTAATTGCGATTCGTGTTTGCATTACACTACATTGAGCTATTCCAACTTGTTTATCCGCATGGCGAACATTTGCTGCATAGAACATTTAAGTTCCACTTTGCTCTCCCCTACGTGGGTCTGAGCTTCGCTCTCAGGGAAAGTTATGCCACATTTGGTAAGGGAAACCCGGTTTCATCACGCTATTTTACCTGCACCATGACCCCAGACACATTTGTTCAATGGATTAGATCCAAGGAACGCCGACAAACCATGCACCACTACCCTTAATAGCTCATCGAGCTTAGCGTGAATCCTTCGAGTTTCCCTAAAAAGTTCGATTGGTCTTGCAGTGTTTAAAGACAACGCGGCTTAGTTTCAAGCATGCATTTAATATACGCTTACGAAAACCTCTTAAACTGTTACGACTTTTATGCTTGAAACCATCACGACGAAGTCTTAGGGTCCGTAGACCCGTGATGTACCGCTCCAGGGAGCTTTTTGAAAGGTTGGGTAGGTCCTTTCAGGGTCCGTAGACCCTCTACGCTGCCAGTTCTCAGCGTAAGAGTACAGCAAACTAGCCAGCTACTGTCTCTTCATGGGTCCGAAGACCCAAAAATATATTTGCTACTGACCACCTTAAGCAATGCTGGGGTGTCTGTAATTTTCGAGATTTTGTCCCCGGGACACCTAGTCCGGGGCATAAGCCGTGTACTACAAGGCCTAATTTTACTCTAATATACGCATATCAACTCGAATTCATAGGTTAAGATCATCGGCAGACACCACCAGACACCACTTTTGCTTCATAAGTTCGGACTATGGTCATACGACGAACTAAATCGGGGAGGGGACGTATGACCCAAATGGGGGCCGAAATGACCCACCGACACCTCAAACCATGCTCCTACGACAAAATAGAGGTAAAAACTACGATTTGGTGAAATTTTCATTTTTGACCTCGGAGCAAGGTACCCTCCCTATAGTAGGCAATGAACAAATGATCATGTTCCCAGGAGGGCAAAAGTTGGGAACTCGAGAGGAAAGCGCTAATGGCGCGCCTTACCTAGGGGCCCGTAGAGTAAAAAGGGTACCCCCAAAAAAGTTGTTGTTTGACGTTCTGGTTTCACTTTTCATCATCTAAAATGCGTTTTCTACACGTTTTCAGTGATTTTGGCGAAAAAAAATTTTTTGACTACTCGAGCTCTCCGGCCCGTTCGGTGACCATTTTTTGACAAAAGCTAGGGAGCTGCCCCTAGGTTTGGGGTGTCACAAAATTTTGAAAAGTGGTCAAAAAACCACTATCCGGAATCGGATGTAGAATCATTAGACGAACTTAAAATTGTTCTACGACCCATGTCTGCGACGTTTAGTTTTCGAGTTATGGCCCGCCGTAGGTCTGACGGAGAACTTTTGCTAAGCGCACTTTGATGTTTGTATGAAAAAGTACCCTATCTAGGGACGCGTAGAGCAAATTGGTACCCCCGGGCATGTTGTCGGTTGACTTTCTGGTTGCACTTTTCATCATCTAGGGTGTGTTTCTGACACGTTTTGAGGGTTTTTAGCGAAAAAAATTTTTTTGACTACTCGAGCTCTCCGGCCCGTTCGGTGCACTTTTTTGCAAAAAGCTAGGGAGCTGTCCCTAGGTTCGGGGTGTCACAAAATGATGAAAAGTGGTCAAAAAACCACTATCCAGAATCGGATAGAGAATGATTAGACGAGCTTAAAATTGTTCTACGACCCATGTCTGCGACGTTTAGTATTCGAGTTATGGCCCGCCGTAGGTCTGACCGAGCAATTTTTGTTCCGCGCACTTTGTGCACCGTGCACATTGATGTTTGTATGAAAAAGTACCCTACCTAGGGACGCGTAGAGCAAATTGGTACCCCCGGGCATGTTGTCGGTTGACTTTCTGGTTGCACTTTTCATCATCTAGGGTGTGTTTCTGACACGTTTTGAGGGTTTTTAGCGAAAAAAATTTTTTTGACTACTCGAGCTCTCCGGCCCGTTCGGTGCACTTTTTTGCAAAAAGCTAGGGAGCTGTCCCTAGGTTCGGGGTGTCACAAAATGATGAAAAGTGGTCAAAAAACCACTATCCAGAATCGGATAGAGAATGATTAGACGAGCTTAAAATTGTTCTACGACCCATGTCTGCGACGTCTAGTATTCGAGTTATGGCCCGCCGTAGGTCTGACCGAGCAATTTTTGTTCCGCGCACTTTGTGCACCGTGCACATTGATGTTTGTATGAAAAAGTACCCTACCTAGGGACGCGTAGAGCAAATTGGTACCCCCGGGCATGTTGTCGGTTGACTTTCTGGTTGCACTTTTCATCATCTAGGGTGTGTTTCTGACACGTTTTGAGGGTTTTTAGCGAAAAAAATTTTTTTGACTACTCGAGCTCTCCGGCCCGTTCGGTGCACTTTTTTGCAAAAAGCTAGGGAGCTGTCCCTAGGTTCGGGGTGTCACAAAATGATGAAAAGTGGTCAAAAAACCACTATCCAGAATCGGATAGAGAATGATTAGACGAGCTTAAAATTGTTCTACGACCCATGTCTGCGACGTTTAGTATTCGAGTTATGGCCCGCCGTAGGTCTGACCGAGCAATTTTTGTTCCGCGCACTTTGTGCACCGTGCACATTGATGTTTGTATGAAAAAGTACCCTACCTAGGGACGCGTAGAGCAAATTGGTACCCCCGGGCATGTTGTCGGTTGACTTTCTGGTTGCACTTTTCATCATCTAGGGTGTGTTTCTGACACGTTTTGAGGGTTTTTAGCGAAAAAAATTTTTTTGACTACTCGAGCTCTCCGGCCCGTTCGGTGCACTTTTTTGCAAAAAGCTAGGGAGCTGTCCCTAGGTTCGGGGTGTCACAAAATGATGAAAAGTGGTCAAAAAACCACTATCCAGAATCGGATAGAGAATGATTAGACGAGCTTAAAATTGTTCTACGACCCATGTCTGCGACGTTTAGTATTCGAGTTATGGCCCGCCGTAGGTCTGACCGAGCAATTTTTGTTCCGCGCACTTTGTGCACCGTGCACATTGATGTTTGTATGAAAAAGTACCCTACCTAGGGACGCGTAGAGCAAATTGGTACCCCCGGGCATGTTGTCGGTTGACTTTCTGGTTGCACTTTTCATCATCTAGGGTGTGTTTCTGACACGTTTTGAGGGTTTTTAGCGAAAAAAATTTTTTTGACTACTCGAGCTCTCCGGCCCGTTCGGTGCACTTTTTTGCAAAAAGCTAGGGAGCTGTCCCTAGGTTCGGGGTGTCACAAAATGATGAAAAGTGGTCAAAAAACCACTATCCAGAATCGGATAGAGAATGATTAGACGAGCTTAAAATTGTTCTACGACCCATGTCTGCGACGTTTAGTATTCGAGTTATGGCCCGCCGTAGGTCTGACCGAGCAATTTTTGTTCCGCGCACTTTGTGCACCGTGCACATTGATGTTTGTATGAAAAAGTACCCTACCTAGGGACGCGTAGAGCAAATTGGTACCCCCGGGCATGTTGTCGGTTGACTTTCTGGTTGCACTTTTCATCATCTAGGGTGTGTTTCTGACACGTTTTGAGGGTTTTTAGCGAAAAAAATTTTTTTGACTACTCGAGCTCTCCGGCCCGTTCGGTGCACTTTTTTGCAAAAAGCTAGGGAGCTGTCCCTAGGTTCGGGGTGTCACAAAATGATGAAAAGTGGTCAAAAAACCACTATCCAGAATCGGATAGAGAATGATTAGACGAGCTTAAAATTGTTCTACGACCCATGTCTGCGACGTTTAGTATTCGAGTTATGGCCCGCCGTAGGTCTGACCGAGCAATTTTTGTTCCGCGCACTTTGTGCACCGTGCACATTGATGTTTGTATGAAAAAGTACCCTACCTAGGGACGCGTAGAGCAAATTGGTACCCCCGGGCATGTTGTCGGTTGACTTTCTGGTTGCACTTTTCATCATCTAGGGTGTGTTTCTGACACGTTTTGAGGGTTTTTAGCGAAAAAAATTTTTTTGACTACTCGAGCTCTCCGGCCCGTTCGGTGCACTTTTTTGCAAAAAGCTAGGGAGCTGTCCCTAGGTTCGGGGTGTCACAAAATGATGAAAAGTGGTCAAAAAACCACTATCCAGAATCGGATAGAGAATGATTAGACGAGCTTAAAATTGTTCTACGACCCATGTCTGCGACGTTTAGTATTCGAGTTATGGCCCGCCGTAGGTCTGACCGAGCAATTTTTGTTCCGCGCACTTTGTGCACCGTGCACATTGATGTTTGTATGAAAAAGTACCCTACCTAGGGACGCGTAGAGCAAATTGGTACCCCCGGGCATGTTGTCGGTTGACTTTCTGGTTGCACTTTTCATCATCTAGGGTGTGTTTCTGACACGTTTTGAGGGTTTTTAGCGAAAAAAATTTTTTTGACTACTCGAGCTCTCCGGCCCGTTCGGTGCACTTTTTTGCAAAAAGCTAGGGAGCTGTCCCTAGGTTCGGGGTGTCACAAAATGATGAAAAGTGGTCAAAAAACCACTATCCAGAATCGGATAGAGAATGATTAGACGAGCTTAAAATTGTTCTACGACCCATGTCTGCGACGTTTAGTATTCGAGTTATGGCCCGCCGTAGGTCTGACCGAGCAATGTTTGTTCCGCGCACTTTGTGCACCGTGCACATTGATGTTTGTATGAAAAAGTACCCTACCTAGGGACGCGTAGAGCAAATTGGTACCCCCGGGCATGTTGTCGGTTGACTTTCTGGTTGCACTTTTCATCATCTAGGGTGTGTTTCTGACACGTTTTGAGGGTTTTTAGCGAAAAAAATTTTTTTGACTACTCGAGCTCTCCGGCCCGTTCGGTGCACTTTTTTGCAAAAAGCTAGGGAGCTGTCCCTAGGTTCGGGGTGTCACAAAATGATGAAAAGTGGTCAAAAAACCACTATCCAGAATCGGATAGAGAATGATTAGACGAGCTTAAAATTGTTCTACGACCCATGTCTGCGACGTTTAGTATTCGAGTTATGGCCCGCCGTAGGTCTGACCGAGCAATTTTTGTTCCGCGCACTTTGTGCACCGTGCACATTGATGTTTGTATGAAAAAGTACCCTACCTAGGGACGCGTAGAGCAAATTGGTACCCCCGGGCATGTTGTCGGTTGACTTTCTGGTTGCACTTTTCATCATCTAGGGTGTGTTTCTGACACGTTTTGAGGGTTTTTAGCGAAAAAAATTTTTTTGACTACTCGAGCTCTCCGGCCCGTTCGGTGCACTTTTTTGCAAAAAGCTAGGGAGCTGTCCCTAGGTTCGGGGTGTCACAAAATGATGAAAAGTGGTCAAAAAACCACTATCCAGAATCGGATAGAGAATGATTAGACGAGCTTAAAATTGTTCTACGACCCATGTCTGCGACGTTTAGTATTCGAGTTATGGCCCGCCGTAGGTCTGACCGAGCAATTTTTGTTCCGCGCACTTTGTGCACCGTGCACATTGATGTTTGTATGAAAAAGTACCCTACCTAGGGACGCGTAGAGCAAATTGGTACCCCCGGGCATGTTGTCGGTTGACTTTCTGGTTGCACTTTTCATCATCTAGGGTGTGTTTCTGACACGTTTTGAGGGTTTTTAGCGAAAAAAATTTTTTTGACTACTCGAGCTCTCCGGCCCGTTCGGTGCACTTTTTTGCAAAAAGCTAGGGAGCTGTCCCTAGGTTCGGGGTGTCACAAAATGATGAAAAGTGGTCAAAAAACCACTATCCAGAATCGGATAGAGAATGATTAGACGAGCTTAAAATTGTTCTACGACCCATGTCTGCGACGTTTAGTATTCGAGTTATGGCCCGCCGTAGGTCTGACCGAGCAATTTTGTACTGAAATGTATGGCGGACATATTATTTCTCAAACAACATTGCCTTGTATCGTGTCCTACTTGGTCGGCACGGTAAGTATCGACTATAACAAGATTAAATGGATTGATTGATAACATTTTAAGCACATTTCCTAAGCCGTGCTCCAAAATTGTGTACCGATCAGGGAAAGTACACTACGTACGCGTTCATGGATGTCCATGTTGGTACAAGTTGCCGGTCAGGATAGCCGTGCACCAAAATTGTGTACCGATCAGGGAAAGTACAACACGGAGGGCGCAGCCCGAGCGTACGCGTTCATGGATGTCCATGTTGGTACACATGCACCAAAATTGTGTACCGATCAGGGAAAGTACACTACGTACGCGTTCATGGATGTCCATGTTGGTACAAGTTGCCGGTCAGGATAGCCGTGCACCAAAATTGTGTACCGATCAGGGAAAGTACAACACGGAGGGCGCAGCCCGAGCGTACGCGTTCATGGATGTCCATGTTGGTACACATGCACCAAAATTGTGTACCGATCAGGGAAAGTACACTACGTACGCGTTCATGGATGTCCATGTTGGTACAAGTTGCCGGTCAGGATAGCCGTGCACCAAAATTGTGTACCGATCAGGGAAAGTACAACACGGAGGGCGCAGCCCGAGCGTACGCGTTCATGGATGTCCATGTTGGTACACATGCACCAAAATTGTGTACCGATCAGGGAAAGTACACTACGTACGCGTTCATGGATGTCCATGTTGGTACAAGTTGCCGGTCAGGATAGCCGTGCACCAAAATTGTGTACCGATCAGGGAAAGTACAACACGGAGGGCGCAGCCCGAGCGTACGCGTTCATGGATGTCCATGTTGGTACACATGCACCAAAATTGTGTACCGATCAGGGAAAGTACACTACGTACGCGTTCATGGATGTCCATGTTGGTACAAGTTGCCGGTCAGGATAGCCGTGCACCAAAATTGTGTACCGATCAGGGAAAGTACAACACGGAGGGCGCAGCCCGAGCGTACGCGTTCATGGATGTCCATGTTGGTACACATGCACCAAAATTGTGTACCGATCAGGGAAAGTACACTACGTACGCGTTCATGGATGTCCATGTTGGTACAAGTTGCCGGTCAGGATAGCCGTGCACCAAAATTGTGTACCGATCAGGGAAAGTACAACACGGAGGGCGCAGCCCGAGCGTACGCGTTCATGGATGTCCATGTTGGTACACATGCACCAAAATTGTGTACCGATCAGGGAAAGTACACTACGTACGCGTTCATGGATGTCCATGTTGGTACAAGTTGCCGGTCAGGATAGCCGTGCACCAAAATTGTGTACCGATCAGGGAAAGTACAACACGGAGGGCGCAGCCCGAGCGTACGCGTTCATGGATGTCCATGTTGGTACACATGCACCAAAATTGTGTACCGATCAGGGAAAGTACACTACGTACGCGTTCATGGATGTCCATGTTGGTACAAGTTGCCGGTCAGGATAGCCGTGCACCAAAATTGTGTACCGATCAGGGAAAGTACAACACGGAGGGCGCAGCCCGAGCGTACGCGTTCATGGATGTCCATGTTGGTACACATGCACCAAAATTGTGTACCGATCAGGGAAAGTACACTACGTACGCGTTCATGGATGTCCATGTTGGTACAAGTTGCCGGTCAGGATAGCCGTGCACCAAAATTGTGTACCGATCAGGGAAAGTACAACACGGAGGGCGCAGCCCGAGCGTACGCGTTCATGGATGTCCATGTTGGTACACATGCACCAAAATTGTGTACCGATCAGGGAAAGTACACTACGTACGCGTTCATGGATGTCCATGTTGGTACAAGTTGCCGGTCAGGATAGCCGTGCACCAAAATTGTGTACCGATCAGGGAAAGTACAACACGGAGGGCGCAGCCCGAGCGTACGCGTTCATGGATGTCCATGTTGGTACACATGCACCAAAATTGTGTACCGATCAGGGAAAGTACACTACGTACGCGTTCATGGATGTCCATGTTGGTACAAGTTGCCGGTCAGGATAGCCGTGCACCAAAATTGTGTACCGATCAGGGAAAGTACAACACGGAGGGCGCAGCCCGAGCGTACGCGTTCATGGATGTCCATGTTGGTACAATCTACATGTACGTACCTAGTTTTTGTGTCAAAAGTTGCAATAAAGTGCTTGTATGCTTAAAATGCTTATCTCAACCGGTCACCTTTTGGCCTGCCCTTTTATAGACAGAAACCTAGAAAGATACTCGCGATTTTTGTGTTTTTCCATTCGCCCGGGACGACGAAATGAGCTCTGTGCACATCGTGCCGAAAACTGTCTTCTCCACCTTTGTTTTTGTCCGTCTGATCATAAAATCACCCTTATTTGTGTACCATTTGGAGTGCGCAGCCCAAACGTACGCGTTAATGTTAATGTTTGTATACACTACATGTATGTTCCTAGGATTTGGTAATTGAGTCAAACACACAATTCCCCGACCGTCGCGGACACCATTCTTGGACAGAAGTCCTAGTACGTAGAGTACTTTCCCTAGGTATGTGCCCGTTCGTGACTATCGTTGCGTGCATACGGACACGCTTGGGTATGTTTACCATACAAGGTTTACTAGGGAAACCAGGAAGGAATTCTAGGCACACGTTTTGTTCCATCCACAGTAACTTTCGTTCTCTTAAGGTAGCTATTTAACTTGTTTGCCATGATAAGTAACCTGCTTCCCCGACCGTCGCGGACACCATTCTTGGACAGAAGTCCTAGTACGTAGAGTACTTTCCCTAGGTATGTGCCCGTTCGTGACTATCGTTGCGTGCATACGGACACGCTTGGGTATGTTTACCATACAAGGTTTACTAGGGAAACCTGCTTGCTCGACCATTGCCCTCCCGTCGCGGACACCATTCTTGGACAGAAGTCCTAGTACGTAGAGTACTTTCCCTAGGTATGTGCCCGTTCGTGACTATCGTTGCGTGCATACGGACACGCTTGGGTATGTTTACCATACAAGGTTTACTAGGGAAACCTGCTTGCTCGACCATTGCCCTCCCGTCGCGGACACCATTCTTGGACAGAAGTCCTAGTACGTAGAGTACTTTCCCTAGGTATGTGCCCGTTCGTGACTATCGTTGCGTGCATACGGACACGCTTGGGTATGTTTACCATACAAGGTTTACTAGGGAAACCTGCTTGCTCGACCATTGCCCTCCCGTCGCGGACACCATTCTTGGACAGAAGTCCTAGTACGTAGAGTACTTTCCCTAGGTATGTGCCCGTTCGTGACTATCGTTGCGTGCATACGGACACGCTTGGGTATGTTTACCATACAAGGTTTACTAGGGAAACCTGCTTGCTCGACCATTGCCCTCCCGTCGCGGACACCATTCTTGGACAGAAGTCCTAGTACGTAGAGTACTTTCCCTAGGTATGTGCCCGTTCGTGACTATCGTTGCGTGCATACGGACACGCTTGGGTATGTTTACCATACAAGGTTTACTAGGGAAACCAGGAAGGAATTCTAGGCACACGTTTTGTTCCATCCACAGTAACTTTCGTTCTCTTAAGGTAGCTATTTAACTTGTTTGCCATGATAAGTAACCTGCTTCCCCGACCGTCGCGGACACCATTCTTGGACAGAAGTCCTAGTACGTAGAGTACTTTCCCTAGGTATGTGCCCGTTCGTGACTATCGTTGCGTGCATACGGACACGCTTGGGTATGTTTACCATACAAGGTTTACTAGGGAAACCTGCTTGCTCGACCATTGCCCTCCCGTCGCGGACACCATTCTTGGACAGAAGTCCTAGTACGTAGAGTACTTTCCCTAGGTATGTGCCCGTTCGTGACTATCGTTGCGTGCATACGGACACGCTTGGGTATGTTTACCATACAAGGTTTACTAGGGAAACCTGCTTGCTCGACCATTGCCCTCCCGTCGCGGACACCATTCTTGGACAGAAGTCCTAGTACGTAGAGTACTTTCCCTAGGTATGTGCCCGTTCGTGACTATCGTTGCGTGCATACGGACACGCTTGGGTATGTTTACCATACAAGGTTTACTAGGGAAACCTGCTTGCTCGACCATTGCCCTCCCGTCGCGGACACCATTCTTGGACAGAAGTCCTAGTACGTAGAGTACTTTCCCTAGGTATGTGCCCGTTCGTGACTATCGTTGCGTGCATACGGACACGCTTGGGTATGTTTACCATACAAGGTTTACTAGGGAAACCTGCTTGCTCGACCATTGCCCTCCCGTCGCGGACACCATTCTTGGACAGAAGTCCTAGTACGTAGAGTACTTTCCCTAGGTATGTGCCCGTTCGTGACTATCGTTGCGTGCATACGGACACGCTTGGGTATGTTTACCATACAAGGTTTACTAGGGAAACCTGCTTGCTCGACCATTGCCCTCCCGTCGCGGACACCATTCTTGGACAGAAGTCCTAGTACGTAGAGTACTTTCCCTAGGTATGTGCCCGTTCGTGACTATCGTTGCGTGCATACGGACACGCTTGGGTATGTTTACCATACAAGGTTTACTAGGGAAACCTGCTTGCTCGACCATTGCCCTCCCGTCGCGGACACCATTCTTGGACAGAAGTCCTAGTACGTAGAGTACTTTCCCTAGGTATGTGCCCGTTCGTGACTATCGTTGCGTGCATACGGACACGCTTGGGTATGTTTACCATACAAGGTTTACTAGGGAAACCAGGAAGGAATTCTAGGCACACGTTTTGTTCCATCCACAGTAACTTTCGTTCTCTTAAGGTAGCTATTTAACTTGTTTGCCATGATAAGTAACCTGCTTCCCCGACCGTCGCGGACACCATTCTTGGACAGAAGTCCTAGTACGTAGAGTACTTTCCCTAGGTATGTGCCCGTTCGTGACTATCGTTGCGTGCATACGGACACGCTTGGGTATGTTTACCATACAAGGTTTACTAGGGAAACCTGCTTGCTCGACCATTGCCCTCCCGTCGCGGACACCATTCTTGGACAGAAGTCCTAGTACGTAGAGTACTTTCCCTAGGTATGTGCCCGTTCGTGACTATCGTTGCGTGCATACGGACACGCTTGGGTATGTTTACCATACAAGGTTTACTAGGGAAACCTGCTTGCTCGACCATTGCCCTCCCGTCGCGGACACCATTCTTGGACAGAAGTCCTAGTACGTAGAGTACTTTCCCTAGGTATGTGCCCGTTCGTGACTATCGTTGCGTGCATACGGACACGCTTGGGTATGTTTACCATACAAGGTTTACTAGGGAAACCTGCTTGCTCGACCATTGCCCTCCCGTCGCGGACACCATTCTTGGACAGAAGTCCTAGTACGTAGAGTACTTTCCCTAGGTATGTGCCCGTTCGTGACTATCGTTGCGTGCATACGGACACGCTTGGGTATGTTTACCATACAAGGTTTACTAGGGAAACCTGCTTGCTCGACCATTGCCCTCCCGTCGCGGACACCATTCTTGGACAGAAGTCCTAGTACGTAGAGTACTTTCCCTAGGTATGTGCCCGTTCGTGACTATCGTTGCGTGCATACGGACACGCTTGGGTATGTTTACCATACAAGGTTTACTAGGGAAACCTGCTTGCTCGACCATTGCCCTCCCGTCGCGGACACCATTCTTGGACAGAAGTCCTAGTACGTAGAGTACTTTCCCTAGGTATGTGCCCGTTCGTGACTATCGTTGCGTGCATACGGACACGCTTGGGTATGTTTACCATACAAGGTTTACTAGGGAAACCTGCTTGCTCGACCATTGCCCTCCCGTCGCGGACACCATTCTTGGACAGAAGTCCTAGTACGTAGAGTACTTTCCCTAGGTATGTGCCCGTTCGTGACTATCGTTGCGTGCATACGGACACGCTTGGGTATGTTTACCATACAAGGTTTACTAGGGAAACCTGCTTGCTCGACCATTGCCCTCCCGTCGCGGACACCATTCTTGGACAGAAGTCCTAGTACGTAGAGTACTTTCCCTAGGTATGTGCCCGTTCGTGACTATCGTTGCGTGCATACGGACACGCTTGGGTATGTTTACCATACAAGGTTTACTAGGGAAACCTGCTTGCTCGACCATTGCCCTCCCGTCGCGGACACCATTCTTGGACAGAAGTCCTAGTACGTAGAGTACTTTCCCTAGGTATGTGCCCGTTCGTGACTATCGTTGCGTGCATACGGACACGCTTGGGTATGTTTACCATACAAGGTTTACTAGGGAAACCTGCTTGCTCGACCATTGCCCTCCCGTCGCGGACACCATTCTTGGACAGAAGTCCTAGTACGTAGAGTACTTTCCCTAGGTATGTGCCCGTTCGTGACTATCGTTGCGTGCATACGGACACGCTTGGGTATGTTTACCATACAAGGTTTACTAGGGAAACCTGCTTGCTCGACCATTGCCCTCCCGTCGCGGACACCATTCTTGGACAGAAGTCCTAGTACGTAGAGTACTTTCCCTAGGTATGTGCCCGTTCGTGACTATCGTTGCGTGCATACGGACACGCTTGGGTATGTTTACCATACAAGGTTTACTAGGGAAACCTGCTTGCTCGACCATTGCCCTCCCGTCGCGGACACCATTCTTGGACAGAAGTCCTAGTACGTAGAGTACTTTCCCTAGGTATGTGCCCGTTCGTGACTATCGTTGCGTGCATACGGACACGCTTGGGTATGTTTACCATACAAGGTTTACTAGGGAAACCTGCTTGCTCGACCATTGCCCTCCCGTCGCGGACACCATTCTTGGACAGAAGTCCTAGTACGTAGAGTACTTTCCCTAGGTATGTGCCCGTTCGTGACTATCGTTGCGTGCATACGGACACGCTTGGGTATGTTTACCATACAAGGTTTACTAGGGAAACCTGCTTGCTCGACCATTGCCCTCCCGTCGCGGACACCATTCTTGGACAGAAGTCCTAGTACGTAGAGTACTTTCCCTAGGTATGTGCCCGTTCGTGACTATCGTTGCGTGCATACGGACACGCTTGGGTATGTTTACCATACAAGGTTTACTAGGGAAACCTGCTTGCTCGACCATTGCCCTCCCGTCGCGGACACCATTCTTGGACAGAAGTCCTAGTACGTAGCGTTCTTTATTGTACTTGATCAGTTTGTATTGCCTTCGCTTTGTTCCATCGACACTTGCTACTGCTCACTAAGGGGTTTTTGTTTGTGATGTGTACGATAAGCCACCGTCTATCCTATCCGGCACTTTATCAACACTTTTCACCCAAGTCATAGGAACGTAGTGTACTTTCCCTGATCGGTACACAATTTTGGTGCACGGCTATCCTGACCGGCAACTTGTACCAACATGGACATCCATGAACGCGTACGCTCGGGCTGCGCCCTCCGTGTTGTACTTTCCCTGATCGGTACACAATTTTGGTGCACGGCTATCCTGACCGGCAACTTGTACCAACATGGACATCCATGAACGCGTACGCTCGGGCTGCGCCCTCCGTGTTGTACTTTCCCTGATCGGTACACAATTTTGGTGCACGGCTATCCTGACCGGCAACTTGTACCAACATGGACATCCATGAACGCGTACGCTCGGGCTGCGCCCTCCGTGTTGTACTTTCCCTGATCGGTACACAATTTTGGTGCACGGCTATCCTGACCGGCAACTTGTACCAACATGGACATCCATGAACGCGTACGCTCGGGCTGCGCCCTCCGTGTTGTACTTTCCCTGATCGGTACACAATTTTGGTGCACGGCTATCCTGACCGGCAACTTGTACCAACATGGACATCCATGAACGCGTACGCTCGGGCTGCGCCCTCCGTGTTGTACTTTCCCTGATCGGTACACAATTTTGGTGCACGGCTATCCTGACCGGCACTAAATCGTCACTTTTCGTCCATAACCTAGGAACGTCGTGTAGGTTTCATCATTTTTATGTTTGATTCGGTTTAATATGATTGAAAAATACGCTAAGTCCCAGAAATCTGAACTCGAATACTTCCTCCATGTGGCGCCAAAAGCTACTGAGCAACGCCTAGCTTGTGACCCATTTATAGTTTAATTTCCATTAATAGTTTTGAAAAATACGCTGAGTCCCAGAAATCTGAACTCGAATACTTCCTCCATGTTGCGCCAAAAGCTACTGACCAACGCCTAGCTTGAGACCCATTTATAGTTTAATTTCCATTAATAGTTTTGAAAAATACGCTAAGTCCCAGAAATCTGAACTCGAATACTTCCTCCATGTTGCGCCAAAAGCTACTGACCAACGCCTAGCTTGAGACCCATTTATAGTTTAATTTAAATTAATAGTTTTGAAAAATACGCTAAGTCCCAGAAATCTGAACTCGAATACTTCCTCCATGTGGCGCCAAAAGCTACTGAGCAACGCCTAGCTTGTGACCCATTTATAGTTTAATTTCCATTAATAGTTTTGAAAAATACGCTAAGTCCCAGAAATCTGAACTCGAATACTTTCTCCATGTGGCGCCAAAAGCTACTGACCAACGCCTAGGTACATGGTTGGTACATGGATTGTATGCATGCAGGCGTACTGCCGTGCTGGACCGGAAAATCGCACTAGCTACTAGAACGTAGAGTAATTCCCCTAGATAGGTGCTTTTGCATGCCTCTGATCGACGACCATGCAACTTGCAACGTGCGACACGCGTAGGTAGGCTTCCCCATACAAGTTCCCTAGGGTAGCACCAAATTGCATACTTTCAGGCGTAATTTTCG